>NW_028318360.1:867500-1167500 GCF_062004578.1 Staurois parvus | reverse complement strand
GGTTAATTCTCTGCATTGTGTAAAAATACCATTTGATCCTGACTTCTCTGTACCTCCTCTTGTTTAAATGTCCACACTGATAAGACAGACTGAACCCATAGCCCTTTTGCACATGCTCAGTTTAGTGTGTATTGCTAGAGGTTTTTCTTTTTCTTGGGAGAGTGCATGTGATCAGCACAGGGCCAATAAGCACTGCCCAGACAGAGGTCAGGGGTTATGCATCCTCTTAGAGCAGAAAGAAAACTCCTCCTACAAGCTTTAACCAGTGCTCAGCTGAAGTCACAAGACTGCTCTAACTGCTGATAAGAAAAGGTATTTAGCAGTTTATATTTATTATAATAATTGCACTTCCATGTTCTGTGTGGGAAACCAGATATAGTGAATGCAGGGTACTGGGTTTAGTAACACTTTGACACATACAGCCTGCACCCCTCTTTGTTAATTCTCTCTTATGTGTCCAGGATTCGATAAGATATTGGAATGCAAAAAACTGAGCTGCAAAGCAGGCTGCTCTGCTACCTTTCTAGCTAACCCTTAGTGCTCTGGGATTTATTTGTCATGTGTAAATGTTTTTTTAAATAAAATTGTAAATTACATTTTTAACAAATTGAAAGCTAAAAATAAATAAAAAGCTAAACTAAAAATTGTCAAAAAATGTATCATTTCCTATTTAAGATAAATGGAGTAAACGTTTTCAGCGAAGAAATGAGGCAGTGTTTCCTGGACATCCGCAGCAGCACTGATTTTGATGAAGTCTGAAGCTGGCAGCTGTGCAACTACCGGACTTTGTAGTTACATTGCAGACGGCAGAAAAAGCGAAAGCATGTTTGTTGTAGTTTTTAATTGTATATTTTCATGGAGGTAGCTATATATTTATTTATTTCAGATACTTATATAGCGCCGTCAATTTACGCAGCGCTTTACATATATATTGTACATTCACATCAGTCCCTAACCCTCAAGGGGTGTACAATCTAAAGTCCCTAACTCACATTCATATACAAGGGCCAATTTAGACAGGATCCAATTAACCTACCAACATGTCTTTGGCGTGTGGAAGGAAACCGGAGTACCCGGAGGAAACCCACGCAGGCACAGGGAGAACATGCAAACTCCAGTCAGGAGGTGCCGTGGCTGGGATTCAAACCAACAACCCTAGTACTGCCAGGCAGAAGTGCTAACCATTTAGCCACTGTGCTGCCCCTATTGTCTCATTGAATTTGCATACTCCACTACAAGGGTATCAGTGCCGCATTATGCTGTGCCTTGTGGATAGCCCATAAGGTTCCTCTTCTTTTTGATTGTTGTATAGTTTGCATAATACAATTAAAGTTGATGATGCTAAATATTTTTCTTCTGATAAAAAAAAATCATAAACGAAATACACACATGTTGGTTGAAATGCTATTTAGAATTAGAACCGCCTTTGTCATCACAACTGCCTGTTTGGGGTAACTCTCTAGCAGATTTAAAGAAAAATTCCAGCTATGGATATTTCATACTTGGTTACATTGATCTAGCTTGGACCAATTTAACTACAGTCAAAAATATGGCAGCCCTGCATTTCTGTCAGATAATGCACCACTTGGCCCAGAAAATTTAAAAGTTTGTGGTGATTGTGCAATTTATAATTAAACTCGCCTGTATCAATTAACAGGTGCTGACAAAATAGAAATCACACCGGCAACCAGTTAAAATGGTGAAAAATTGATTCAATCTTTCTGTTTGTCTTTGTGTGCCACATGGAGTATGGAGAAGAGAATAAGGATTTGAGAACAAACATTGTGGAAAAGCATGGACAATCTCAAGGTTACAAGTCCGTCTCCAGAGATCTTAATGTTCCTGTGTCCACTGTGCGCAACATTGTCAAGAAGTTTACAGCCCATAGCACTGTAGCTAATCTCCCTGGACGTGGATGAAAGAAAAATTGATTAAAGATTGCAACAAAGGATTGTTGGAATGGTGTATAAAGAACCTCGATCAACTTCCAGACAAATTCAAGCTGACCTTCAGGCACAGGGTAAAACTGTGTCAGCTCGCACTATACGTTGCCATCTGAATGTAAAGGGATGCTATGTAAAGGGAGACCCAGGAGGACCCCACTGCTGACACAAAAACATAAAAAAGCCAGATTGGAGTTTGCCAAAACTTGCCTGCGGAAGTCGAAATCCTTTTGGGAGACAAAACCACAGCTCTTTGGTAAAGCCCATCATTCTACTGTTTTCAGAAAAAGAAATAAGACCTTTAAAAAAAAAAGAATACAGTCCATTCAGTCAAACCTGGTGGAGGTTCATTGATGTCTTGGGGTTTCTTTGCTGCGTCAGGCACTGGATGTCTAACTGTGTACATGGCACAATGAAATTGGAAGACTACCAAAGAATTCTGGGGTGCAATGTAGTGCCCAATGTCAGAAAGTTGGGTCTTTGTCAGAGGTCATGGGTCTTACAGCACGACAGGTCAGAATACACACAGAAATGGTTTCAGACAAAGCGCTGGAGAGTATTGAACTGACCAGCAATGAGTCCAGATCTCAGTCCCATTGAGCACCTGTGGAGAGATCTCAAAACAGCAGTTGGGAAAAGTTACTCTTCTAATCTGAGAGACCAGAAGCTGATGGCGAAAGAAGAGTGGTCTAAAATTCCAGTAGAGAGGTGTAAGAAACTCATTGATAGTTTCAGGAAGCAATTGATTTAAAATATTTTTTTCAAAGGGACGTGCTACCAAATATTTAATTGAGGGTGCCAGTAATTTTGTCCTGTCCATTTTTGGTGTTTTGCTTGGAATGTGTCAGGTTTGGCTTTTTGTTTCTCCATTTTTTTTTGTATCATACCAATAGAAACAAAAAAAAAGAAACATGAGGATGTCTAAACATTTGTAATTGCAACAATTTTCTGGGCAAAGTGGTACATTATCTGACAGAGATGCAGGGGTGCCAATCATTTTGGCCATAACTGTATGTATATACCATACCTGGCCGATGTCCCTGGAAGCTGGAAATCACTGAAGTAGACACCACTACTTCACTGATTTTCCACTTGTTTTCAGGTCCAGTGTTGAGCAACTGGCCTTCTGTATTGTCAATACGGGGAATTGGCCGCTCAGCACGGTCTCTAAGTGAACGAGGTGGAGAGGTGGGTCAGTGAAGTCACACTCTCCACTTCGTCCAGTGAATGGATTTTTTTTATGATCGGCGGCAGTACTGAGCAAGCAGATGGTAGTGTGAAAAGGGGGAATCCTCTCGCACAGAAGACCAGCAGGTCCCAAAAGATTACAGATATCACTGTAGTATTGCTGACTACTACAGTGATTTCCAGCTTCTCCAATGGTCCATCAGGTATGGAATAAAACATGCTTGCTTTTGCCAATCCAAATAATTCCTGGAGTTCAGCTTTAAGCAACCTACCAGGAATAGGTATACTTACAGTATTTTAAGATCATATGACACTTGATTTTCACAAAGATGTATTCTATGTAACTAGTTATGTGACTTCTCACAGCAACTGGTTGCATTTGAGCTTGTTTAAAGGCTTCACTGCAATGTAGGACTCTGCAGATGATTCTGGGTAAGCACAGTTCACATCTCTGTGTTTATGAATTACATGACTTTAAGGTGTGTTGAACTCTATATAATGTGCATTTTAATGTAACGGCATCAAAGTTGAAGCAAACGTCGTACCTAAAACACACAGATGTGAACAAGGTCTAAATAATTTGGAAAACTGGGTGAATGTTTTCACTGCAACACGATGAACTATTCTGTAGAACAGTGACATTAAATTTCAGTGAAATCCACTTTAATTTCAAGTTGTTGAACTGCAAACTGTGGAAACAGTCCAGGTGGAGTAAATACTTGTGCAAAACATAAAATGTATTACTCTTCAGTTGGCTGACCCTTTAACAGACGTTAAAATACAGTATATAATTATTAATTATGTATTTGACTTTTTGTCTCACTTTTTTTTGCTGCTTTTCAGTAAATAACCTAAAAAAGTTCAAATAATTTCAGGATTAATTCCACTCAAATGTTTAAACATAATCTAGATCAGGGTTTCTCAATCAGGGTTCCATCAAAATCTAGGGTTCCTCCAGAGATTGCTAGGGTTCCTTGAGCAATGGTCAATTTCTGCCTCTCAGGTTCCTACTGGCACCATTGATCTTTAAGGGGGTAATTCTTCCCAATGGCCACAAGGATAAGGAACGTTGATCCCACTGGCCATCACAAAATGTATCGTGAGTTGTAGATCTAGTAATTTTTAGCAGCAGTTCCAGGACAAGGTCATCCAGTGCCCAGGGCATGGATCTTAGAGATGAGATTTCTGAACATTGGTCAAAAATGGGGAATTCAGGAGGCCTTTTTTTTATTTTATTGAAAACATCTACTGCGCCAAAGCAGTACCCTGAAAAAGGTACCCTTTTTGTCTTCTGAGTTTATCCTGAAAAATATTTTGATGGTGGCCAGGCACTTATGTACCTACAGACTCATAGACATTGTATCTGCTGTGAGAGGCACATTGCCTTTAACTGCTAGTCTCAGGAGGTTTGGAATGAGATATAATGAAGTGTCTACCAAATCATACAAGTTACCAGAACACCAGGGGAAGCTCTGATGTGTAAGCAAAGCCCTGGCACTACCAGGATGGTCCTCTGGTTTGCCTTTTTGGGGTATGGTTTCCAAAGTCCAGGCTCTTAACTGGAATATCACTTTTTGCTTGACTGACCTACTAACAGAAGTTTGAAAATTCAGTCCAGAGTCCACATAAATGGATTTTAATTGCTACTGAGAAGTGTTTTTTAATACCACTAGCTTCCTTTTTGAGTCAAACGTTTCCTATCACGTTCCTTCAAAAACAAAGATCTTTTCCAGGAAATGAGGGGGCCAGGGTTCATCAGGACCATCCTTGAATCTAAGATCTGTT
Organism: Staurois parvus; assembly: GCF_062004578.1. Lineage (NCBI taxonomy): Eukaryota > Metazoa > Chordata > Amphibia > Anura > Ranidae > Staurois > Staurois parvus. Next base: position 1,162,584 of record NW_028318360.1, on the reverse strand, counting down.
TCAAGCAAGTTGCATGCACCTTGTTTATCAAGGTTCAGGCCATACATTTTTCTAAATAAGGAGATCATCTTAAACTCTGCAGCAGTATGTATAAAAAAATCTCTCTGACGTGAATTTTTTCAGGCAAAAAAAAGAATGCTGGAAGGTCCAGGCATAATCACGTGTATCTTCACAGCCATCCATGGTGGCTGGTGGGAATATAAAAAAAAATCTGAACCTGTAGTTTTAAAGGCTGTGTAATGGACTTGATTGAGTTACATGATGCTGGGAACATCAGCCAATAGAAGTGATGCCAGTGGTGTGAATGGGGTAATATCAGAGGTAGAACAAAGAACAGAGGTAAAGACTAATTGTTTATTTTGGAGAAGGGATAAAACCTTTTACATTTTTGTTTGTGGCTGTGAAGGGTGGACAATCTTTCCAGTGTAGACTAAGAAAGCAACTGTGGCAGACCAACTGGCACCCCGCCTGGGTGCCTCCATCACAGAGCTGATTCCTCACCACTGGAACCCAGGAAAAAAGTATTCTACCTGGGAATTGCACGCAAGAACTAGACTATAGTAGCTTAAGTGGAAACAGGAACAACTTTTATTGAAAATTGGTACAGAATTTATACCATACAAAATCGGTTTAGGCATTATCCTGAACAATGCAAACTTAAAACAGTAATATAATCAGTACATCTAAAGAACAACTAGCAGCTAACCGTAACCTAAACAGCGATCTAATTAACAGTAAGGTAATCAACAGCTTTGATTAGTCAGGGAGCCCACCCCCTGTGTGGCAACAAGCCCACATTCCTGGATATACAAATTACATTACGCATGCTGTCTTTCAGGTGTTTGGCTTTCACTTGTGTAATCTGTCTACTAGAAAAGTCATCATAAGACAAAACGAATACAATTTTTCAGCAATCTAAAAAAGTGGAATTATTTTACCTTTATAGATTTCTTGAGGGAGGTTGTTGATAAATTTTTCTGTCCCAAGTAGAGGAGCTTCTCCAACCCAGTCTGCAGGAGGGATGCCATGTTTCCTCTCACCATTAATCTTTTACAAGATTAATATTACATCTTTCCATCCATTCCAGAAGGAAAAGTTTTTATTGTCTTTATTTAGAGATTTAATCCAAGCCTCGCTCTCAGCATTCATCACCATTGTTGTCCATTATTAGAGTGATCTGCTCTCTCCAGGGGATCAAAGGAGGAACTAAGCTTTTTTTTTTTCATGCTCTGATCGAAAGAAGACAAAATCCCGGTATAATCAGTGGGTAGAAGGCTAGCCCCTAGTCCATTCCAAGAGCCCCTGCCTTGGTTGGATCTGTCACAGCAACAAAATAACTTTTTTTTTTCTCCAACACAATGGGGAAGGGTTAGACCTTATGTGAGGTTATGATCATTGCCTCGGTTTCCTTGATCCACTTGCCCCTGTTCCTCATTTCCTGTCCTGCTTTCCGAGTTAGAGGAGGCAAGGTGAAATCCCAGGGTTGGATAAATACTTGTGAGCCACTAGAAGTTTTCTTACTCTTAAATCAATTAATTGCGTGCATAAAAATAATGTGAATAATATATATGTGAACTGCTAAAGTATTACTAATTAATTCATTACGTGCTTGAATAAATTGTATAAAATATTAGATCGCCAGGTACTTATTACACCCTCTCTAGGTGTGTGAATGTTAACTATATATATCAATATTGTACCGCGCTCCAATATATTCAACTTTGAGTGATGTTATAAATTTTATGTGATATTATAAATAGCTAAGTGTATCACCAATAGTTCAATAATTATCTAAATCTATTATACTTAAATCCATAATAAATATAAATATATAAATAAATTATAATAATAAATGTGAAGGAATCAATTAATATTTTTAAATAAAAAAATATTGGAGTGCAAAAAATATTGTTGAAAAAAGTATAAAATATATAAGTGAAAAATGAAAATGGGAATAACAGTTCAGTTCGTAAGAATAGAGATGGTATTGTAGTTCAATCTAATCTGTGTGATGAGTCAGTGTTCACGGCGTGAACCTCTCTCTCCTTTCTCCTCTCCTCAACACAGCCTTCTCAATGGGACTTTCTCCACTGGCTGCTTGGCTTATTCCTCCATATACGATACATACAGAGAAGGGAAAAGAAACATAGTGTCTTATCCGGGATAACGATTGTTTATTAAGCTTTGATCTCCCACTCACATGGTATAAATAAAAGTAGCGCTTTGTATAAAATGTGTCCAGATCAATCTACAAACAGCCTTGTAGGTGTGTTTGTCTTCATTGAATATACTCGCCGTTCCTCTGTGGATGCGTGATGACGTCACCGCCCCTCCCCTACGCGTTACACTACAGGGACTCGTAGCTTCCTCTGGGGGATGTAGAGGAAGCTACGAGTCCCTGTAGCGTAACGCGTAGGGGAGGGGCGGTGACGTCATCACGCATCCACAGAGGAACGGCGAGTATATTCAATGAAGACAAACACACCTACAAGGCTGTTTGTAGATTGATCTGGACACATTTTATACAAAGCGCTACTTTTATTTATACCATGTGAGTGGGAGATCAAAGCTTAATAAAAAATCGTTATCCCGGATAAGACACTATGTTTCTTTTCCCTTCTCTGTATGTATCGTATATGGAGGAATAAGCCAAGCAGCCAGTGGAGAAAGTCCCATTGAGAAGGCTGTGTTGAGGAGAGGAGAAAGGAGAGAGAGGTTCACGCCGTGAACACTGGCTCATCACACAGATTAGATTGAACTACAATACCATCTCTATTCTTACGAACTGAACTGTTATTCCCATTTTCATTTTTCACTTATATATTTTATACTTTTTTCAACAATATTTTTTGCACTCCAATATTTTTTTATTTAAAAATATTAATTGATTCCTTCACATTTATTATTATAATTTATTTATATATTTATATTAATTATGGATTTAAGTATAATAGATTTAGATAATTATTGAACTATTGGTGATACACTTAGCTTTTTATAATATCACATAAAATTTATAACATCACTCAAAGTTGAATATATTGGAGCGCGGTACAATATTGATATATAAGGTGAAATCCCAGCAATGGGGTCATGAACAGCAGAAAAACTTGACAAAGTATTAACTCCTCCCAAGTCTATAAAAAGTTTAAAAAATGTTTTGGATGGATTTAGGCTGTAATATAAACACATACCTGATTAACAAGGACTGCTGTCGCGTATTTAGTTTTTGGTTGAAGAAAAAGTTGCCTATTGCATTTCCAGGTCATCTTTTTTTGGCCTTGGGAACTTCAAAATTTATAAATCTAAAACTGACTGCAGTTTGAAATGGACAGGTAATTGGTAATAAAATAAAAAGTGTGAACAGGATGTGCATCACACATGTATATTTTAATATTATGGCTTTAACATTTTGGCCTTTTTCAGTGTCAACATGGAGTGTGCAGCTTGTGTGTCAAAGCTCTTCTCATTAGATCATAACTCAAGTAATGTTTTTTAGACATTTCTCTTGCTCAGCAAATCAGAGAGGGCAATGAAAATACATATGTTTTCACAAGCAAATTTACAGCAGCCTTTTATATTTAGATTTTTTTTTATTAATTGAACTCCTTAACATCTGAAAAATTCAGTTTGTTCTTGTAATTTGTAATAAGTGCTAATTATATGGGAAACTCTTTACCCGTGAACTCGGCGGCATGGCTCACCATCAGTCTAATGAGCTATAGAATGTGCTTTTTTTCTGCAACATGTATTCTTATGTTTTTTACAAATGTTTCTTCCTGCAGACTCTGCAATGCTAATAAATCTCCTTCCTTTCATCGCAGAGGCGAGATACAGGGAATGGATCGCTAAATATACGTGTAATCTGCATTTCTCTGAGCTGCAGATGATAAATCTTTATATTAGTCAATAACTGCAGGAAATGGCTCTTCAGGCGTCGCAGCTTGGTTGATTTATTCAGCGCAAACTCCATCCCGTAAAAATTTACACACAAAGTTGGTTATTTAAAAATATCTTTAACTCCTGGTAGTACTTAGATTTACAGCCATAGTCAGTCAGCAATGTAATGCATGTATTACTCTGACGAGACAGGCCGTAAAGTGATTGGATTGTTTGATTATTGATGCTTGCTCTAGATTGTATCTCAAATATGATTACTTGTTTGACAGCTTGGTTTATTATGTGGCTGTCTATTGGGGATGGCCAGCTGTTCTTGGATGTACTCAGAGAGCAGAGGGGGTGGCAGCCATATTTAGTCAAAACATGGCTAAAATAAAAACTTTTTTGATCAACAGTTGGAGATACTTCTCTGATAAATATGAAAATGGGCCATTTAAATATTAATGATACATGTGTGGGGAGGAATGACACTATGGATGGTTGGTGGCAAGAGCCTCTGTGGGAGAAGCCAAGGGACAGAGCTGTGGTATAAAGGGTTGTCAAAGTAAGCTCAGTTGTTGCCTGGGATTGAGTGAAGGATAGTCACCCAAGGGCCCCTGTGGAAGAGCAACTTTTGGGCTTCCATTAAATTACTGCCCCAAAACAAACCCTTATAAACTGGATGCATGGGTATATACATAGAAGAGCAGCCTTTGTAATTCACTGAGAATTCTCATTAGTTTATGCAATCCAGGTCAGACAGTGAGCACCCCTTCCTTTTTCTACAACACATTAGGAGCAGTTTCTCTTACCTGTTCAACCTAAAATTAATATAAACTGTCCTCTGATCCCAAGGGGTTCCTAGTGTAGCTTCAAAGTTGACAAAAATGGTTTTGTCCACTTCCATGAACAGAATATGTACTACATTTCTGCTGGACTACAAACTTTCCTGTGACTTGAATTTACTCTATTTTGAGTAAGGCCCAAGCTACAACCAAGTGAGCAAACCACAAGGGCTGAGAACTTAATGGAACAGTGGTTACCAGATCCAAGCAAGTGCCATGGAAGCAGTTACTTGCATCTGGGCCTATGTATGTGGTGATAGAGCACCAGGCCAAATGTCCCAGCAGGTGAATTGCCAAACTTACAAATAAGAGCAGTGGAGTTCTGACATTTCCTGCCAGGGTAGAACAATATCTTTCCTAGAGTCTGTTGTCTAGTTTTGGTATTGAAATTATTGCCTCTGAGAAATATCATTTGGTCATGGACTGGTAATGAGGCATTTATAGATTGCAGTAAATTCTGCCAAAAATGTCCACCTACTGTGATGTGTGTCCTTTACGTTCCCTCTTGCACACAACACATGCATGGTGTCTTTTTAGTTTCCATTGCACAGTTGTACCTTTTGCTTCAGGCTTTCCTACTTTGCAATCCCTTACAATATGAACAGTGATAACTCTGTTCCTTATAAATGTCTGTTCTGAGACTGTTAATATAAAGTCTGGAGAGTCCCAGTGTCCATAACTCCACTTATCTGAACATACATGGGCCTATTGTTCTAAAATAGTGGAGAACAACTTATTGAACACATACTGTATAACAAAACAATTTCAATAAAAACAAATTGCAAAGCTCACTGCCTTTTAAAGTAGTTGGGACACCTTTTAATAAAATAGATGAAAATGAACTGTTTTGGTGTACACAGACCACAATGTAGGATAGAAATTTAAGTAAATCCACAAGAACTCTGTGTATACCATCTTAGAGACAAGTCACTTGTAGAGCGCACATCTTACTGGCCAAAGTGTTTTTTTTTTTTTTTTTGTTTTTTTTTTTAGATGAGTCCCCTTCATCAGAGCCTACCTACCTCCTAGAATAATCTGAATTCAGAGCATACACCTCAAATAACGTGGGCCAATGAAATCAGTCAGAGGCTGCCATGACAACACAAAAGGATCTAAGTACGTAATACTCTCCCCTGATGACGTGGGCCTATAAAATGGCCATCGGTTACTATGGCAGCACCACGGGAAGTACACTAATGTTATTTCACCTCATAGTGTGACAGAGCCAGCCTCATCTGTCAGATATAACCCCAAGCATTTACACCATCTTTAATAGACTGTCGGGCTTGGGTCAATTACATTACTGATACAATGCCACACGAGGGTCCTTGGGAATGAGATTGGAGAAAGACCGAATATCATATAGTGGGGATTGAAACAGAACCTCACTGCAGTGTATAGCAGGTTTTTGGAAGATGCTTTTTATAAAATGTATAATTTTTTCCATCAATATAACAAGTGTGTGTTATGCATCTGTGTGTATTTGTATAAATGTATGTTATTTTTTTTTTTTAATACATCTATAAAACCAGTGGGCCTGATGGATATAACATAATTTACAGTACAGTATATACATGAGAATTTGTGTTCTCAAAGCCATATGTCTTTTGCCATTGCATCATTTGGAATGGGATGGTTTTGAATGGAAGGTTATGTATGTCAGTTTACTCTCTGACAATCTTGTGTGTCTTTGTGTCAGTAATGCAATTGACCCGGTCCTGTCAGACTGTCAAAGATGCTGCAGTGCTTTGGGTTATGTCAGATCAGACTGGCTCTGTCACACTTGAGGTGAAGTAACCTTAGCATGCTCCTCATGGTGCTGCTGGGTAACAGATGGCTATTTCTGTTGGCCCATGTCATCAGGGGAGCGTATCATGGGATATGGCCCAGAAACCGGTTAGTTGATTAGACATGCACTCCATGCAGATGGTGTCTTGGCTGAGCGGGATTCAAATCAAGGACACTAGTGCTGCTATCACGTACCTGGTAGCAGATCCTGATTTGATGAGGAAAGCCTCTCTTACACCTCTGACTCGGGTCCCTGGTAATGTAAACAAGAGGCGCAGGAGTGCAGAGTGGCACGAATGCCTGTATGTCCTGCTAGCGGCAGGGCAGGCGTCCACACTGGACAGGCGAAGTTGTCAGGGATCTTCAGTAAGGCAGGCAGACTGACAGGCAGCTGGGTAGCAGACTGAAAAATACTGGTACTGGGGACAGCAGCTGGTAGCAAACTGCAGATTGGCAGGAACAGCAGGGTGGTAGGCAGATATAGGTGGCAGCAGGCAGTTGCAGAGTCACACAGGTCGGGTCATACACTGGCAGGATGGATCAGGTACAGGGCACAGGCAGAAGCGTGGTCTAGGTGCAAGCCAATCAGTGAAGCAGAAGCCAATGGAACAGACAGAAGCGGAGGTCAGAGAACAAACCGAGGTCGGTGCAGGCAGAGTTTTGAGGGTAGTCTGGACCATTTGAGTAAGCAACTGGAATCAGGATACTGAGGACACTGAAGAAAAAGCGGCACTGATCTTGAGCACTAGCCCAGTTTAAATAGTGCACGTGAGCACCGCTGCACATGAGAATGCGCAATTGCACAGATGTGCATTGGTATTAGCAAGTGCCCAATTTCTGCAAGCACAAAAGGGAATATGCATTAGCCTGTGCACAGAAGTTCGTCCAGAGGAACCAGCTTGTGTATTGGCATGCCCTTCCTGACAGCTGCAAGGTGGATGTGCTAATCACTAATTTTAGATAGAGTTGAGCGCTTGGTTCTTTTGTGTATATTTTGTCTACTTAACGATTTATATGCAGGCTTTGTTTTACAAACTACATTAAATATATGACAAATGGTTCCCAGAGAACTTTGGGTTAACTAAGGAGACAGCTGAGCAGCTTGTTTTGTGGCTCTTATCTGAAAGAAAACTCCTACTCGGCCACCATGGAGGAACCCGTGAATAAATTTTCTTGATTCAGAGAAACCCTGCTGATAATTTCACCGTAGATTAGTGTGATGGTCACTCGGAAGAATGCTCGTTACATTGATGGTCAATAGAAAAATTCCACCCACTACATCACCTCCCTCCCTTACAGATAGATAAAGATCATTGGTGTCAGTTGGAACTTATCTGAGAGGCAGAAGTTTTTGATTGCTCAAGGATCCCCTAGCAACCTCTGGAGGAACCCTAGGGTTCCATGGAACCATGGTTGAGAGAGGCTGCTCTAGAGAAAAGTCACGGCTGTGATGGTTCAATCTAGTTCTGCTTCTTTGAGCACAGTTCAAAAGTAATTGTGCTAATAATGTGAAAAGAAGACTACCATGCCATCTGATTTCTCACCAGCTGCATGATATTAATATGTAAAGTTTTATATCTACCTGACTTTTTGTTATCCATGTAAAGAAAGTATATTTGCAAACCTACTAGTACTCCAGATTTGGAAATCTGGCTTCAGGCAATTCGGTGTTCTCTCGCAGGTGAAGTAAACTATATTTTGCCTTACAAAAATCTCTGCATACCAGACCCAAACCGTGATCCCATATGCTACCCCTTTAGGGCCCAAGTTAAGGAAATAAAGGGATTTATGGCGTGGAATAGAATTTTTGGAGATCTACAGCTATGTCTTTAATATTTACTGCAAAAAACACGTAACTTCTCAACAAGGTAATGTAAGGTCTCATCTATAAGAAAGGGCCTTTATGGTGTGAGGGGTTCATAAGAATGAATTTATTTAATACAAAATGTTTGTTTTTTCCAAATGAAGGATACTGTTAAGCAACTCTATTAATAATCTTATTGTTTCCTTTCTTTTGCCTTTCATTTTGTCTTCCTAGGACAACGTTTTAAATATCATAAACCAGATCATGGAGGAATGCATTCAGCATGAGCGAGCAAACCGAGATTTTTGTGTCAAATTTCCAGAAGAAATTCGTCATGATAATCTTGCAGGGCAGCTCTGGTTTGGGGCAGAGGTAAGTCATTTCCACAATGCATGGTCTCCAGTTACCTCCAAAAAGGCTTTGCAAGTTCACAATTTTTGGCCTGCAAGAGAGGTGGATATTAGCAAAGATACAAACGCTAGCTATAAATGTAAAAGAGATCAGATTAAAGAATATATGTATTGTAAATCGTATCCATGTGGGCTATAATTGTAAATGTATCGTTGCAGTTAGTGTTTAAAACCTTGTTCCTATTCTATGGTTTGTAACTATATAATGTGTATATACACAAGGTTGGCCATATTTTATCATTACATATGCAGGATTAGTCTTTTGATTGACAGGGTATATCCATTTAAATACTCTCTAAAGCCTATAATACCTTGAAACACAAAGCTCCTGATTGCCACATACCATATAGTGTGTTGCCTAGGCTTTAGGTCACATGACAAAGCACAACAAAAGAAATTTATTCAAAACATGCAAGGGGGCCCTTTTAATTTTTTCCAGTTGACATGTACCTGATTGATAGCTAGTGGTTATCTAAGTGTTCTGATTATTTTTTTATCCTCGCTCGAATTCTCCTTTAGTATTGCCCCTGTTTGTTTGGTTTTATGGATTTTTAGAGACCTGACATTGTATCAGCTTGATTTGGCCCTTTTCACACGGTAGGTGAACTTTTGCCTCTCTAAAATTCAATCTGTAGTGGATTGTTTTTCAGAGGTGGCTGAGCGGTGGTTTGCAGAGGTGATACTGCCACCTCCTGAGTGCCAGTTTTTTTTTTTTGCCAGTTTTTTATCCAATTCCAAGGGGGAGTTTATTAAATACAACTTAATGCCAAAAGGTCTGGCACATGGTTGCGGCCCAGCCCCATTAGCTTTAATGGCTGAGTTTGACTAAAGTAATACCTACCAAATGTGTCATGTCCATTTAAACTTTCCACACCAACAAGAATCAAGACTGTGGCAATGAGGACCAATCTGAGTGGCCATGTGAATTTGTAGGTAGTCAGTGGTCATTGTGTTGCTATGACGATTTAATGATTTTTACAGCATAAATAGAAGTAGAATCTAGGATTCCCCTATGCATATGCTAATTCACTAATCGGACTGGCTCATGAAGCTCAGGACTGGAAGTGATGTGGCAGGAAGTAGCGGGAGGGAAAAAGACTTTGGGACAGTCATGTGCTCAAGACAAAGAATTGGTTGTTCCGGTTGGGCTCTCGAGATCAACCACCTGTGTGCCATTTTTTAAAAATACTTTTTACCTCAAGACACTAATGTTGTTGAAAGCCAGCCTAAAACCTCCCATTAGACCAGAGACTATGACTACACCAGGAAGAAGATGCAGGAGGGTTCCAACAAACTTCTACTCTTTCAAGAAATTCAAAGCTTGCAGATTAGAGTGCTCTGGGTTTGGTGGGAGGTCTTTCAGCGATCCTGTAGAATACCTGCTCCATGTACAGTGGATATAAAAAGTCTACACATCCCTGTTAAAATGTCAGGTTTCTGTGATGTAAAAAAATGAGACAAAGATAAATCATTTCAGAACTTTTTCCACTTTTAATGTGACCTATAAAATGTACAACTCAGCTGAGCAACAAACTGAAATATTTTAGGTGGAGGGAAGTAAAAATAAACTAAAATAATATGGTTGCATAAGTGTGCACACCCTTAAACTAATACTTTGTTGAAGCACCTTTTGATTTGATTCCAGCACTCAGTCTTTTTGGGTATGAGTCTATCAGCATGGCACATCTTGTCTGGGTTCTGGCTGGGCCATTCCAAAACTTTAATCTTCTTCTGGTGAAGTCATTCCTTTGTTGATTTGGATGTATGCTTTGGGTCGTTGTCATGCTGAAAGATGAAGTTCCTTTTCATGTTCAGCTTTCTTGCAGAAGCCTGAAGGTTTTGTGCCAATATTGATTGGTGTTTGGAACTGTTTATAATTCTCTCTACCTTGACTAAGGCCCCAGTTCCAGCTGAAGAAAAACCGCCCCAAAGCATGATGCTGCCACCACCATGCTTCACTGTGGGTCTTTTTGGTGACGTGCAGTGTTGTTTTTGCGCCAAACATATCTTTTGGAATTATAGCCAAAAACTTCAACATTGGTTTCATCAGACCATAATACATTTTCCCACATGCTTATGGAAGACTACAGATGTGTTTTTGCAAAGTTTAGACGGGCTTGGATGTTTCTTCTTCATAAGAAAAGGCTTTCATTTTGCCACTCTACCCCATAGCCCAGACATATGAAGAATACGGGAGATTGTTGTCACATGTACCAAACATGTTGCTGTACGCCTCTTGGCAGCCTCCCAAACCAGTTTTCTTCTCGTCTTTTTATCAATTTTGGAGGGACATCCAGTTCTTGGTAATGTCACTGTTGCACCATATTTTCTCCACTTGATGACTGTCTTCACTGTGTATATCTAATGGCTTGGAAATTCTTTTGTACCCTTCTCCTGACTGATACATTTTAACAGTGAGATCCCTCTGATGCTTTGGAAGCTCTCTGCGGACCATGGCTTTTGCTGTAGGATGCGACTAAGATAATGTCAGGAAAGACCTACTAGAACAGCTGAACTTTCTTTGGGGTTAATCAGAAGCGCTTTAAATGATGGCAGGTGTGTACTGACTCATATTTAACATGATATTGAATGTGATTGCTTAATTATGAACACAGCTACATCCCAAGTAATAAGAGGGTGTGCATACTTATGCAACCACTTTATTTTAGTTTTTTTTTTTGTTTACTCCCCCCCCATTGTTTTTCAATTGAGTTGGACAGTTTAAAGGGTACATTAAAGGTGGAAAAAGTTCTGAAATTATTTCTTTTTTTTTTTTTTTTTTTTTTTTTACATCACAGAAACCTGACATTTTAACAGGGGTCTGTAGACTTTTTATATCCACTGTAAGTACCTGTGCCTAATGTACATGCTCCCATCAATGAATGGTGTTCTTGAAAGCTGGACTCTTATCAAAAAAATCAAATAAAGCTGAAATTAAATATTGGGTTGCCACTGACCTGCCAGATTGTGTGAAGTTTGTTCAATCAGTCTTGTGATCCAAGACTGTATAGTTCGGTTCTGTACTACTAGAGTTGAAGCAAAGCGCATCCCAGAATATTGGTGTAAATACATCCCAGCCTGCTGACTGGGAGATATCAGTGCACAGATACTGTAAGTCATTACTCTGCCTTTTCCTTGTGTCAGCATGTCCCCTGTGTTAGACTGATAGCACTGCATCAGAGCCTGACTGTCTCCTAGTGCTGGCTTTGCCTCCTCTAGTCTGCTGGGCAAAAGATAACTGCAAGGAGATATAAAGACAAATTCAGACACTAATTGGCATTAAAAACACGCATACACCGTTATTTTAATGCATACATGTCTGCACTAATTGGTGTCGTTTGTTATTTTATTTTTTTGGATCCGCTTGGATTTCAGCTTTACACTGATCACTCTCATATGCATATCTATAAAGCCTTAGAAACACGAAGGATTCCCTTTAAAGATAAAATAACAAGAGAAACAGCCAGAAAATGACTGTGACTGTAAACCATAGGCATAAATAATTCATGTTTCTCTTCCCGCTCTGATATTTTTCTCCCAGTAATTTCATGCAATAAAGTGTATATTTTACTGCCTGTACAAGTCTGTTACATATAAGAAATACAACTTTCATTTAAGTGTGATGGTTCTTTTCTGAGTTAAATAAATCATGTTGCTCATGGTTCCCATTTCTTCAGATATGCTGTTATTGCTTGGAGTGATTTAATTTAAGAAGGACCTGTCACTTCCCCACAGCAACACGCTGAATTGCACCTGTATTCTAGAGAACGGCATCCTGTGAATGCGGGATCGAGGGTAGGAAGGCATCATCCATGCTTTTTAACAGGTTCTGGGACCATTTGGAAGGGTAATATTAAGGCCTGCCTACTGTTCATGTACCACCTCTCATACCAGTTAGACTTCGCTCACATCATGTGACATTATTATTATTATTACATCGAGTTTATATAGCGCCAAAGGATTTGCTCAGCGCTGTACAATAGAGGGGGGGCAATACATGAAACAGTACAGCAACTACAAACAGCACACGAGGGGTTAGAGGGCCCTGCTCTTTCGAGCTTACAATCTAGAAGGGAGGGGGTAGTGGTACAGGAGGAAATGGCTGTGGGGGATGGAGTGCTAGGAGGAATGAAGGAGAACGGCTGTTAGGTGAGGGTGGGGTAGGCTTCCCTGAAGAGGTGGGTTTTCAGGGAGCGCCTGAAGGTGGGGAGGGAAGGTGACAGTCTGATGGATTGGGGTAGTGAGTTCCAGAGGATGGGGGAGGACCTGGAGAAGTCTTGCAGTCGTGCGTGGGAGGAGGAGACCAGGGAGCAAGATAGTAGGAGGTCCTGTGAAGAGCGAAGGGTACGGGTAGGGTGGTACCTGGGAATCAGGTTGGTGAGGTAGTTAGGGGCAGTGTTGTGAATGGCTTTGTAGGTCAGAGTGAGTAGTTTGAATTTGATGCGTTGGGCGATAGGGAGCCTGTGGAGGGATAGGCAGAGGGGGGTGGCAGATGTGGAGCGGTTGGTGAGGTGGATAAGTTTAGCCGCTGAGTTCAGGATGGTCTGAAGCGGGGAGAGCCTGCACTGGGGTAGGCCGGCGAGGAGGGAGTTGCAGTAGACCTACTTTAGCGTTTACCCGCACTGGGACACACAGGGGATCCATGCATCCCCATTCATGAAATCCTATTGCTGTCAATTGGGATGCAATGGCTGCATGGACCCAGCCGCTGCTCCCTATATGACATCCAGATGGATGCTTGTGGGTAGGTGGTGTGGTGCGATGGAGTAATTACGCAGTTTCAAAGAACAAGAACGTGTATTAAAGGAAGGCCTAACTCAAAAGACAACCCAGCGGAAGAGCGCCACACTGGGAAACATTCATAGTTCTCTGTGACTTGAGAATACAGCAGGTTCAGATGCACCAACAGGGTCTGTCTCAGGAGGCAGAATGCGGCTTAGCTGGTCTGTTCCCAATGGGGAGGCTTCCGGTGTAGGATGGTGTTTCTCTAGCCTGTCCCTACTCGTCTGGAACCTCTCCCTGCCACTCTCACTTTCCCTGATATATGGTTGCTCTTTCCTTATCCTATCCACTTTGTTAAATGTGCTCCAAACCCTCAGGACAAGCCCTTAAAAAGGCTCTGTTGGCCCAAGATGGTCACCAGGGGTCACCTGAATGCAGGATAGCCAACTGGGACACTGCCTCTGGGGACCAGGAGACCATAGAGAAACCAGGTTTCTCCTGACTTCCTCTCCAGCTGCGTTACAGCTCAGGTCGAGTGCCACCTACAGTGGAGGACGCAGACTGCACCTGCCTACTTGTGGGTACACGGCCCCAAACTCCCACAGTCTGTTTTTGTAACAGTGCTGGAGTCTGTGGCCAATCGCTAAGCTGGAGCACCTTCACATGGCTGAAAAGGTGATGTTACTGCTCCCTAAAGTTGGCCATACACTGATAAGAATTTGGCCTGTCCTTGGTCAACTTCTGGTGAATTGACATGCTGAAAATTTTTTCTTAATCAATGGCTGCAGCTGCTGAACAGTGTGTTCTGAGTGGTAGGCACTGCTGTAAAAATACAATTTCCTGATGGGTTGGATTTCTCTGTCCATCTAGTTTGTGTGGATGGAGGGATCTGTAACTTTTTTTTATTTTTTTCCCGTTCAGCCTGTTGGCTGAAAAAAAAAAAATTGACAATCTTTGGTCAGGTTTAGGCTCTGACACTAGCTGACCCCGAGTATTTTGTTGCATGCTGGGGATGAGTAGTAGGAGATCACTGAAAATTTAAATAGTAGAAGTTTGTCGGTGGTTTTACCCTAGGTTCACACCTAAGCATTTTCTGCAGTGTTTTGCAGAAATGCAGTACAGTCCATATAACATGATTTCCTATGGGACATGTTCACATCTCCTTGTTTTCACTCGGTGCATTTTTTGGAAAGGGTCAGAGACTTTTTTGAACGCAAAATATAGCATTTTTGGATCTATAGGCTTCAATGGAAATGCTGCAGAAAAGAATGTAGTTTGTTTTTGATGTGGTTTAAAATCTGTCTAGCAACAAGAAAAATAAAATTAAAAAAAATTGCAAAACGCAAAGCAGAATTGGTTCAAACGCAGTCTGCATAAGTGTGAACCTAGCTTTACTGACATGGGGGCTTTTCAGAAAATGGGCAAAGTGACAGTGCCTCTTTAAAACCAGTGGTTCAGTATAACAGCTAAGCAGCTAGAATTTTCAGAAGGTGGCCAACACTGGCAGCCTCTGTAATCCTCCTTTGGATAAGATTCATTGTATATAAAGGCAGCTTATTCTGTCTACAGCAAGGTAATTAAGGCCAGCATAATTTCCTCCTTGGGACCCAGATCTGTACGATGTATTGCTTTTTGTTTCTAGGATTGAGTGTCCGATAAAAAACAAAATAATACGCTGGTATATCTCTCTTTACACTTTGCCATATTTTAGCTGAATTTTGTAAAAACTTGAGGGGCATATTTTTAAGCGGTGAATGTGACGTTCACCAAACATTCACTGCTGGTTAGTCAAGCACTAGAATTTAAAACACATCAGCTAGCAGAAAATGTCTGATCAGTGTCACATTCGCTGTGATATACAGGTGAAACTCGAAAAATTAGAATATCATGCAAAAGTTCATTTATTTCAGTAATGCACTTTAAAAGGTGAAACTAATATATGAGATAGACTCATTACATGCAAAGCAAGATAGTTCAAGCCGTGATTTGTCATAATTGTGATAATTATGGCTTACAGCTCATGAAAACCCCAAATCCACAATCTCAAAAAATGAGAATATTGTGAAAAGGTGCAATATTCTAGGCTCAAAGTGTCCCACTCTAATCAGCTAATTAAGCCATAACACCTGCAAAGGGTTCCTGAGCCTTCAAATGGTCTCTCAGTCTGGTTCAGTAGGAATCACAATCATGGGAAAGACTGCTGACCTGACAGTTGTGCAGAAAACCATCATTGACACCCTCCATAAGGAGGGAAAGCCTCAAAAGGTAATTGCAAAAGAAGTTGTATGTTCCCAAAGTGCTGTATCAAAGCACATTAATAGAAAGTTATGTGGAAGGGAAAAGTGTGGAAGAAAAAGGTGCACAAGCAGCAGGGATGACCGCAGCCTGGAGAGGATTGTCAGGAAAAGGCCATTCAAAAGTATTGGGGACTTTCCCAAGGAGTGGACTGAGGCTGGAGTCAATGTATCAAGAGCCACCACACACAGACGGATCCTGGACATGGGCTTCAAATGTCGTATACCTCTTGTCAAGCTGCTCCTGAACAACAAACAACGTTAGAAGTGTCTTACCTGGGCTAAAGAAAAACAGAGCTGGTCTGTTGCTCAGTGGTCCAAAGTCCTCTTTTCTGATGAGAGCAACTTTTGCTTCTCATTTGGAAACCAAGGACCCAGAGTATGGAGGAAGAATGGAGAGGAGCACACTGCAAGATGCTTGAAGTTTAGTGTGAAGTTTCCACAGTCTGTGCTGCTTTGGGGAGCCATGTCATCTGCTGGTCATTAAGTCCAGGGTCAACGCAGCCGTCTACCAGGATATTTTGGAACACTTCATGCTTCCTTCCGCAGACAAGCTTTATGGGGATGCTGACTTCATTTTCCAGCAGGACTTGGCACCTGCCCACACTGCCAAAAGTACCAAAACCTGGTTCAATGACCATGGGATTACTGTGCTTGATTGGCCAGCAAACTCGCCTGACCTGAACCCCATAGAGAATCTATGGGGCATTGCCAAGAGAAAGATGAAAGACATGAGACCGAACAATTCAGAAGAGCTGAAGGCCGCTATTGAAGCATCCTGGTCTTCCATAACACCTCAGCAATGCCACAAGCTGATAGCTTCCATGCCATGCCGCATTGAGGCAGTAATTGCTGCAAAAGGGGCCCAAACCAAGTACTGAGTACATATGCATGATTATACCTTTCAGAGGTCCGATATTGTTATATGTACAATCCTTGTTTTATTGATTGCATGTAATATTCTAATTTTCTGAGATTGTGGATTTGGGGTTTTCATGAGCTTTAAGCCATAATCATCACAATTATGACAAATCACGACTTGAACTACAGTTGTGACCAAAATTATTCAACCCCCACTGAAATTGAGTGTTTTGGCCAGTTTGACATTGCTTTTGATCATTCAGTCATCTTGCTTACATTTACATTAAAGAGGCACTTGTAGGTCAGACAAATATAACATAACAGTTATAATGAAATAACCACAAATGTCTTTTCTGTGCTCACAGCATTATCAGTTTTATTCAACCCCCAAGTGACATTCAATCTTAGTACTTAGTACAGCATCCTTTTACAGTTATAACAGCTTTTAAACGTGAAGCATAGCTTGACACAAGTGTCTTGCAGCGATCTACGGGTATCTTCGCCCATTCTTCATGGGCAAAGGCCTCCAGTTCAGTCACATTCTTAGGCTTGCGCACTGCAACTGCTTTCTTTAAGTCCCACCAGAGGTTCTCAATCGGATTTAAGTCTGGTGACTGCGATGGCCACTCCAAAATGTTCCAGCCTTTCCTCTGCAACCATGCTCTAGTGGACTTGGAGGTATGCTTGGGATCATTGTCCTGTTGAAAGGTCCAACGTCTCCCAAGCCTCAGGTGTGTGACGGACTGCATCACGTTTCCATCCAATATCTCCTGGTACTGAAGAGAATTCATGGTACCTTGCACACGCTGAAGCTTCCCTGTACCTGCAGAAGCAAAACAGCCCCAAAGCATGATTGACCCTCCACCATGCTTCACAGTAGGCAAGGTGTTCTTTTCATCATAGGCCTTGTTCTTCCTCCTCCAAACATAGCGTTGATCCATGGGCCCAAACAGTTCTAATTTTGTTTCATCAGTCCACAGAACACTATCCCACAACTTTTGTGGTTTGTCCACATGGCTTTTGGCATACTGCAGTCGACTCTTCTTATTCTTTGGAGACAGCAAGGGGGTACGCCTGGGAGTTCTGGCACGGAGGCCTTCATTACGCAGTGTGCGTCTTATTGTCTGGGCTGAAACTTCTGTACCCACATCTGACAAATCTTTTCTCAGTTCCTCAGCAGTCACACGGGGACTTCTCTCCACTCTACGCTTCAGGTAGCGCACAGCAGTCGAAGTCAGCATCTTCTTTCTGCCACGACCAGGTAGCGTTTCAACAGTGCCCTTTGCCTTGAATTTGCGAATGATGCTTCCTAAGGTGTCTCTTGGTATGTTTAACATCTTTGCAATCTTCTTATAGCCATTGCCCTTCCTGTGAAGAGAAATCACCTCTTCTCTTGTCTTCCTGGACCATTCTCTTGCCTTCACCATGTTTGTAACCACACCAGTAAATGTCTAGAAGGAGCTGAGTATCACAGTCATTTTAAAGCTGCCTAATTGGTGCTTATTATGCTTGATTGCTGCTCGGTGACATCCACAGGTGTTTTCAATACCTGATGGAAAGCACCTGTATGAACCTCTGTTCTTCAGAGTGGTAGTCTTTAAGGGGTTGAATAATTGTGGCAATGAAGAAACCACATAAGAACCATTTACTACTGTATTACATAAACAATTGATGTCATTTTAGTTGCATTTGGGTAGTTACAACGTCCTTGTAGGATTTGATTCTGAATACAATTCCAAATGTACACTATAGTCCCTAAACCCCTTTACAGCATTGGGGGTTGAATAATTTTGGTCACAACTGTATCTTGTTTTGCATGTAATGAGTCTATCTCATATATTAGTTTCACCTTTTAAGTTGCATTACTGAAATAAATGAACTTTTGCACGATATTCTAATTTTTCGAGTTTCACCTGTGTATATATATATATATACTCAAAGTGGTTCCAAAGCCTAAACATTTTGTACCTTAATGCAGGGGTTAAAATTTCGAGTCCAGACCTACTAGCCAGTCACAAAACTTACTCTCCACCAGTTGCCCCACGCCCCCTTAAAGCTTATGAAATTACATTTTTCTTTAGAATAAATAGTCCAAAATATAAATCTGTACACGGTAATGTATATCCCCCTCCCCTGTACTCCATTATAGTGATATGACATGTATACAGTAATGTATATCCCCCCTCCCCTGTACTCCATTATAGTGATATGACATGTATACAGTAATGTATATCCCCCTCCCCTGTACTCCATTATAGTGATATGACTTGTATACAGTAATGTATATCCCCCTCCCCTGTACTCCATTATAGTGATATGACTTGTACACAGTAATGTATATCCCCCCTCCCCTGTACCCCATTATAGTGATATGACATGTATACAGTAATGTATATCCCCCTCCCCTGTACCCCATTATAGTGATATGACATGTATACAGTAATGTATATCCCCCCTCCCCTATACTCCATTACAGTGATATGACATGTATACAGTATGTATATCCCAGCTCCTCTGTACTCCATTATAGTAATATGACATGTATACAGTAATGTATATCCCCCCTCCCCTGTACCCCATTATAGTGATATGACATGTATACAGTAATGTATAGCCCCCTCCCCTGTACTCCATTATAGTGATATGACATGTATACAGTAATGTATATCCCCTCTCCCCTGTACTCCATTATAGTGATATGACATGTATACAGTATGTATATCCCAGCTCCCCAGTACTCCATTATAGTGATATGATATGTATACAGTAATGTATATCCCCTGTACTCCATTATAGTGATATGACATGTATACAGTAATGTATATCCCCCTCCCCTGTACTCCATTATAGTGATATGACATGTATACAGTAATGTATATCCCAGTTCCCCTGTACTCCATTATAGTGATATGATATGTATACAGTAATGTATATCCCCCTGTAACAGGGTTAGCTCGGCAGCGGGTGTGTGTGACCCCCTGGATGGGTGCACAACACAAAAAAAATAGGCACAGCACAACAATAGTGGAGGTGAAAACAAACAGGTGTAATTTATTTACAATATTTACAGAAAAAAGGATAAACAAAAAGAAACATCAAAATAAATCCTGGCCAACTTGGCTACTTACTGCAACAACAGCTTCTCCCTAGCTACCCACTAGGTACAGCCTGCTGCTATACCTAGTTGCTAGTACTTGGAGGTTAGCCACACAGGCTTTGGTCTCTCTGCACACAGGTAACAGGTCAGCTCCCCAGACAGTTCAGGCACAGATCTGGTTCCAGGGTGGAGCAACTCCCTAAGCACTCTGGGAGGTTTTATAGAGGTGTTTAATGAGCCCACTACCTTCAGCTGGGCTCATTACCTCAGTGCTGAAGGACTCAGCACTTCCCTCTAGTGGTACAAATCCCCATAAAGCCTGAACCTTGGACAAATATATCGTCCATCCAGGACGCAACCAGGTGATTTCACCTGCCTACTGTCACACCCCCCCTCCCCTGTACTCCATTATAGTGATATGACATGTATACAGTAATGTATATCCCCCCTCCCCTGTACTCCATTATAGTGATATGACATGTATACAGTAATGTATATCCCAGCTCCCCTGTACTCCATTATAGTGATATGACATGTATACAGTATGTATATCCCAGCTCCCCTGTACTCAATTATATTGATATGATATGTATACAGTAATGTATATCCCCCCTCCCCTGTACTCCATTATAGTGATATGACATGTATACAGTATGTATATCCCCCTCCCCTGTACTCCATTATAGTGATATGACATGTATACAGTAATGTATATCCCCCCTCCCCTGTACCCCATTATAGTGATATGACATGTATACAGTAATGTATATCCCCCTCCCCTGTACTCCATTATAGTGATAGCACATGTATACAGTATGTATATCCCAGCTCCCCTGTACACCATTATAGTGATATGACATGTATACAGTATGTACAGTGGGGATCGAAAGTTTGGGCACCCAAGCTAAAAATTTGTATTAATGTGCATAAAGAAGCCAAGGAAAGATGGCAAAATCTCCAAAAGGCATCAAATTACAGATTAGACATTCTTATAATATGTCAACAAAAGTTAGATTTTATTTCCATCATTTACACTTTCAAAATAACAGAAAAAAAAAAATGGCGTCTGCAAAAGTTTGGGCACCCTGCAGAGTTAATATCTTGTACTGCCCCCTTTGGCAAGTATCACAGCTTGTAAACGCTTTTTGTAGCCAGCCAAGAGTCTTTCAATTCTTATTTGAGGTATCTTTGCCCATTCTTCCTTACAAAGTCTTCCAGTTCTTTGAGATTTTTGGGCTGTCTGTCACGCACTACTCTTTTAAGGTCTATCCATAGATTTTCAATTATGTTGAGGTCAGGAGATTGTGAAGGCCATGGCAAAACCTTCAGTTTACCCCTCTTGATGTAATCCCCCGTGGATTTCGAGGTGTGTTTAGGATCATTATCCATTTGTAGAAGCCATCCTCTCTTTAACTTCAGCTTTTTCACAGATGTCATTAAGTTACCATCCAAAATTTGCTGAAATTTTATTGAATCCATTTTTCCTTCTACTCATGAGATGTTCCCTGTGCCACTGGCTGCAACACAACCCCAAAGTATGATTGATCCAACCCCATGCTTAACAGTTGGACAGAGGTTCTTTTCATTAAATTCTGTGCCCCTTCTTCTCCAAACGTACCTTTGCTCATTCCAGCCAAAAAGTTCAATTTTAACCTCATCGGTCCACAGAACTTGTTTCCAAAATGCATCAGGCTTGTCTTTATGTTCATTTGCAAAGTTCAAACAATGATTTTTGTGGTGAGGACGTAGAAGAGGTTTTCTTCTGATGACTCTTCCATGAAGACCATATTTGTACAAGTATCTCTTTATAGTGGAATAGTGTACCACAACTCCAGTGTCTAGCAGATCTTTCTAGAGGGATCGTGCAGTCAAACATGGGTTTTGAATTGTTTTTCTCACAATCCTGCGAGCTGTTCTGTCTGATATTTTTTCTTGGTCTTCCAGATCTTGCTTTAACTTCCACTGTTCCTGATGACTGCCATTTCTTAATTACATTCCGAACAGAGGATATTGACATCTGAAAACGCTTTGCTATCTTCTTATAGCCTTCTCCAGCTTTGTGAGCGTCAACTATTTTCAGTTTCAGTTTTCTAGACAACTGCTTAGAAGAACGGATGGTGCTGATTGTTGGGGCAAGGTCAGACGAGTCTGGGCATTTAAAACCTTTGAGATTGACATCACCTGGTCTTCCCAGACGATGATTGAGAACAATCCATGACACTGGCAGGTCTCAGCTTGGCAAAGGGGGCAGTGCATGCTATAAATTCTGCAGGGTGCCCAAACTTTTGCAGACGCCACTTTTTTGTTTTCTGTTATTTTGAAAGTGTAAATGATGGAAATAAAATCTAACTTTTGTTGACATATTATAAGAATGTCTAATCTGTAATTTGATGCCTTTTGTAGATTTTTCCATCTTTCCTTGGCTTCTTTATGCATATTAATACACATTTTTAGCTGGGGTGCCCAAACTTTCGATCCCCACTGTATATCCCAGCTCCCCTGTACTCCATTATAGTGATATGACATGTATACAGTAATGTATATCCCCCTCCCCTGTACTCCATTATAGTGATATGACATGTATACAGTAATGTATATCCCAGCTCCCCTGTACTCCATTATAGTGATATGACATGTATACAGTAATGTATATCCCCCCTCCCCTGTACTCCATTATAGTGATATGACATGTATACAGTAATGTATATCCCCCCTCCCCTGTACTCCATTATAGTGATATGACATGTATACAGTAATGTATATCCCCCTCCCCTGTACTCCATTATAGTGATATGACATGTATACAGTAATGTATATCCCCCCTCCCCTATACTCCAGTATAGTGATATGACTTGTATACAGTAATGTATATTCCCCCTCCCCTGTACTCCATTATAGTGATATGACATGTAAACAGTGATGTATACCCCAGCTCCCCTGTACTCCATTATAGTGATATGACATGTATACAGTAATGTATATCCCCCCTCCCCTGTACTCCAGTATAGTGATATGACTTGTATACAGTAATGTATATCCCCCTCCCCTGTACTCCATTATAGTGATATGACATGTAAACAGTAATGTATATCCCAGCTCCCCTGTACTCCATTATAGTGATATGACATGTATACAGTAATGTATATCCCAGCTCCCCTGTACTCCATTATAGTGATATGACATGTATGCAGTAATGTATATCCCCCTCCCCTGTACCCCATTATAGTGATATGACATGTATACAGTAATGTATATCCCCCCTCCCCTATACTCCATTACAGTGATATGACATGTATACAGTATGTATATCCCCCTCCCCTGTACCCCATTACAGTGATATGACATGTTTACAGTAATGTATAGCCCCCTCCCCTGTACTCCATTATAGTGATATGACATGTAAACAGTAATGTATACCCCAGCTCCCCTGTACTCCATTATAGTGATATGACATGTATACAGTAATGTATATCCCAGCTCCCCTGTACTCCATTATAGTGATATGACATGTATACAGTAATGTATATCCCCCCTTCCCCTGTACTCCATTATAGTAATATGACATGTATACAGTAATGTATATCCCCCCTCCCCTGTACCCCATTATAGTGATATGACATGTATACAGTATGTATATCCCAGCTCCTCTGTACTCCATTACAGTGCTATGACATGTATACAGTAATGTATAGCCCCCTCCCCTGTACTCCATTATAGTGATATGACATGTATACAGTAATGTATATCCCCCCTCCCCTGTACCCCATTATAGTGATATGACATGTATACAGTATGTATATCCCAGCTCCTCTGTACTCCTTTACAGTGATATGACATGTATACAGTAATGTATAGCCCCCTCCCCTGTACTCCATTATAGTGATATGATATGTATACAGTAATGTATATCCCCCTCCCCTGTACTCCATTATAGTGATATGACATGTATACAGTAATGTATATCCCTCCTCCCCTGTACTCCATTATAGTGATATGACATGTATACAGTAATGTATATCCCAGCTCCCCTGTACTCCATTATAGTGATATGACATGTATACAGTAATGTATATCCCCCCTCCCCTGTACTCCATTATAGTGATATGACATGTATACAGTATGTATATCCCAGCTCCCCTGTACTCCATTATAGTGATATGATATGTATACAGTAATGTATATCCCCCCCTCCCCTGTACTCCATTATAGTGATATGACATGTATACAGTAATGTATATCCCAGCTCCCCTGTACTCCATTATAGTGATATGACATGTATACAGTAATGTATATCCCCCCTCCCCTGTACTCCATTATAGTGATATGACATGTATACAGTAATGTATATCCCCCCTCCCCTGTACTCCAGTATAGTGATATGACTTGTATACAGTAATGTATATCCCCCTCCCCTGTACTCCATTATAGTGATATGACATGTAAACAGTAATGTATATCCCAGCTCCCCTGTACTCCATTATAGTGATATGACATGTATACAGTAATGTATATCCCAGCTCCCCTGTACTCCATTATAGTGATATGACATGTATGCAGTAATGTATATCCCCCTCCCCTGTACCCCATTATAGTGATATGACATGTATACAGTAATGTATATCCCCCCTCCCCTATACTCCATTACAGTGATATGACATGTATACAGTATGTATATCCCCCTCCCCTGTACCCCATTACAGTGATATGACATGTTTACAGTAATGTATAGCCCCCTCCCCTGTACTCCATTATAGTGATATGACATGTAAACAGTAATGTATACCCCAGCTCCCCTGTACTCCATTATAGTGATATGACATGTATACAGTAATGTATATCCCAGCTCCCCTGTACTCCATTATAGTGATATGACATGTATACAGTAATGTATATCCCCCCTTCCCCTGTACTCCATTATAGTAATATGACATGTATACAGTAATGTATATCCCCCCTCCCCTGTACCCCATTATAGTGATATGACATGTATACAGTATGTATATCCCAGCTCCTCTG
The DNA here is from genome assembly GCF_062004578.1 of Staurois parvus. Classification (NCBI taxonomy): domain Eukaryota; kingdom Metazoa; phylum Chordata; class Amphibia; order Anura; family Ranidae; genus Staurois; species Staurois parvus. The sequence goes on along the minus strand of NW_028318360.1, from coordinate 1,137,868 downwards.
TACTCCATTACAGTGCTATGACATGTATACAGTAATGTATAGCCCCCTCCCCTGTACTCCATTATAGTGATATGACATGTATACAGTAATGTATATCCCCCCTCCCCTGTACCCCATTATAGTGATATGACATGTATACAGTATGTATATCCCAGCTCCTCTGTACTCCTTTACAGTGATATGACATGTATACAGTAATGTATAGCCCCCTCCCCTGTACTCCATTATAGTGATATGATATGTATACAGTAATGTATATCCCCCTCCCCTGTACTCCATTATAGTGATATGACATGTATACAGTAATGTATATCCCTCCTCCCCTGTACTCCATTATAGTGATATGACATGTATACAGTAATGTATATCCCAGCTCCCCTGTACTCCATTATAGTGATATGACATGTATACAGTAATGTATATCCCCCCTCCCCTGTACTCCATTATAGTGATATGACATGTATACAGTATGTATATCCCAGCTCCCCTGTACTCCATTATAGTGATATGATATGTATACAGTAATGTATATCCCCCCCTCCCCTGTACTCCATTATAGTGATATGACATGTATACAGTAATGTATATCCCAGCTCCCCTGTACTCCATTATAGTGATATGACATGTATACAGTAATGTATATCCCCCCTCCCCTGTACTCCATTATAGTGATATGACATGTATACAGTAATGTATATGCCCCCTCCCCTGTACTCCAGTATAGTGATATGACTTGTATACAGTAATGTATATTCCCCCTCCCCTGTACTCCATTATAGTGATATGACATGTATACAGTAATGTATATCCCCCCTCCCCTGTACTCCATTATAGTGATATGACATGTATACAGTAATGTATATCCCCCCTCCCCTGTACTCCAGTATAGTGATATGACTTGTATACAGTAATGTATATCCCCCTCCCCTGTACTCCATTATAGTGATATGACATGTAAACAGTAATGTATATCCCAGCTCCCCTGTACTCCATTATAGTGATATGACATGTATACAGTAATGTATATCCCAGCTCCCCTGTACTCCATTATAGTGATATGACATGTATGCAGTAATGTATATCCCCCTCCCCTGTACCCCATTATAGTGATATGACATGTATACAGTAATGTATATCCCCCCTCCCCTATACTCCATTACAGTGATATGACATGTATACAGTATGTATATCCCCCTCCCCTGTACCCCATTACAGTGATATGACATGTTTACAGTAATGTATAGCCCCCTCCCCTGTACTCCATTATAGTGATATGACATGTAAACAGTAATGTATACCCCAGCTCCCCTGTACTCCATTATAGTGATATGACATGTATACAGTAATGTATATCCCCCCTCCCCTGTACTCCATTATAGTGATATGACATGTATACAGTATGTATATCCCAGCTCCCCTGTACTCCATTATAGTGATATGATATGTATACAGTAATGTATATCCCCCCCTCCCCTGTACTCCATTATAGTGATATGACATGTATACAGTAATGTATATCCCAGCTCCCCTGTACTCCATTATAGTGATATGACATGTATACAGTAATGTATATCCCCCCTCCCCTGTACTCCATTATAGTGATATGACATGTATACAGTAATGTATATCCCCCCTCCCCTGTACTCCAGTATAGTGATATGACTTGTATACAGTAATGTATATTCCCCCTCCCCTGTACTCCATTATAGTGATATGACATGTAAACAGTGATGTATACCCCAGCTCCCCTGTACTCCATTATAGTGATATGACATGTATACAGTAATGTATATCCCCCCTCCCCTGTACTCCAGTATAGTGATATGACTTGTATACAGTAATGTATATCCCCCTCCCCTGTACTCCATTATAGTGATATGACATGTAAACAGTAATGTATATCCCAGCTCCCCTGTACTCCATTATAGTGATATGACATGTATACAGTAATGTATATCCCAGCTCCCCTGTACTCCATTATAGTGATATGACATGTATGCAGTAATGTATATCCCCCTCCCCTGTACCCCATTATAGTGATATGACATGTATACAGTAATGTATATCCCCCCTCCCCTATACTCCATTACAGTGATATGACATGTATACAGTATGTATATCCCCCTCCCCTGTACCCCATTACAGTGATATGACATGTTTACAGTAATGTATAGCCCCCTCCCCTGTACTCCATTATAGTGATATGACATGTAAACAGTAATGTATACCCCAGCTCCCCTGTACTCCATTATAGTGATATGACATGTATACAGTAATGTATATCCCAGCTCCCCTGTACTCCATTATAGTGATATGACATGTATACAGTAATGTATATCCCCCCTTCCCCTGTACTCCATTATAGTAATATGACATGTATACAGTAATGTATATCCCCCCTCCCCTGTACCCCATTATAGTGATATGACATGTATACAGTATGTATATCCCAGCTCCTCTGTACTCCATTACAGTGCTATGACATGTATACAGTAATGTATAGCCCCCTCCCCTGTACTCCATTATAGTGATATGACATGTATACAGTAATGTATATCCCCCCTCCCCTGTACCCCATTATAGTGATATGACATGTATACAGTATGTATATCCCAGCTCCTCTGTACTCCTTTACAGTGATATGACATGTATACAGTAATGTATAGCCCCCTCCCCTGTACTCCATTATAGTGATATGATATGTATACAGTAATGTATATCCCCCTCCCCTGTACTCCATTATAGTGATATGACATGTATACAGTAATGTATATCCCTCCTCCCCTGTACTCCATTATAGTGATATGACATGTATACAGTAATGTATATCCCAGCTCCCCTGTACTCCATTATAGTGATATGACATGTATACAGTAATGTATATCCCCCCTCCCCTGTACTCCATTATAGTGATATGACATGTATACAGTATGTATATCCCAGCTCCCCTGTACTCCATTATAGTGATATGATATGTATACAGTAATGTATATCCCCCCCTCCCCTGTACTCCATTATAGTGATATGACATGTATACAGTAATGTATATCCCAGCTCCCCTGTACTCCATTATAGTGATATGACATGTATACAGTAATGTATATCCCCCCTCCCCTGTACTCCATTATAGTGATATGACTTGTATACAGTAATGTATATTCCCCCTCCCCTGTACTCCATTATAGTGATATGACATGTAAACAGTGATGTATACCCCAGCTCCCCTGTACTCCATTATAGTGATATGACATGTATACAGTAATGTATATCCCCCCTCCCCTGTACTCCAGTATAGTGATATGACTTGTATACAGTAATGTATATCCCCCTCCCCTGTACTCCATTATAGTGATATGACATGTATACAGTAATGTATATCCCCCCTCCCCTATACTCCATTACAGTGATATGACATGTATACAGTATGTATATCCCCCTCCCCTGTACCCCATTACAGTGATATGACATGTTTACAGTAATGTATAGCCCCCTCCCCTGTACTCCATTATAGTGATATGACATGTAAACAGTAATGTATACCCCAGCTCCCCTGTACTCCATTATAGTGATATGACATATATACAGTAATGTATATCCCAGCTCCCCTGTACTCCATTATAGTGATATGACATGTATACAGTAATGTATATCCCCCCTTCCCCTGTACTCCATTATAGTAATATGACATGTATACAGTAATGTATATCCCCCCTCCCCTGTACCCCATTATAGTGATATGACATGTATACAGTATGTATATCCCAGCTCCTCTGTACTCCATTACAGTGCTATGACATGTATACAGTAATGTATAGCCCCCTCCCCTGTACTCCATTATAGTGATATGACATGTATACAGTAATGTATATCCCCCCTCCCCTGTACCCCATTATAGTGATATGACATGTATACAGTATGTATATCCCAGCTCCTCTGTACTCCTTTACAGTGATATGACATGTATACAGTAATGTATAGCCCCCTCCCCTGTACTCCATTATGGTGATATGATATGTATACAGTAATGTATATCCCCCTCCCCTGTACTCCATTATAGTGATATGACATGTATACAGTAATGTATATCCCTCCTCCCCTGTACTCCATTATAGTGATATGACATGTATACAGTAATGTATATCCCAGCTCCCCTGTACTCCATTATAGTGATATGACATGTATACAGTAATGTATATCCCCCCTCCCCTGTACTCCATTATAGTGATATGACATGTATACAGTATGTATATCCCAGCTCCCCTGTACTCCATTATAGTGATATGATATGTATACAGTAATGTATATCCCCCCCTCCCCTGTACTCCATTATAGTGATATGACATGTATACAGTAATGTATATCCCAGCTCCCCTGTACTCCATTATAGTGATATGACATGTATACAGTATGTATATCCCAGCTCCCCTGTACTCCCCTGTCCATCCCCTGTCCATCATCCGGACGTCCGGCGAGAAGGATGTGCGTCGGCGATCTCCTGCTCCCCTGGCCCCAATCCGCTGCCATCTGGGCAGCAGCGGACCCTAACGGGGGCCCCACGATCCTTCGGTCCCTACTCATCAGCCAGGTAATGCTACTGGACCTTTTTCCCGGACCTCCGGGACTTGCGGCCTACCCGGCACCCGAATCCGCGGCCTCCATTTCTGGCGCGGCCGACCCGGATCGCCGGGCATCAGCCCAGGCCGCCGCTGCTCTGTTCCCCGGTCCCCGCCGATCAGCCAGCCTCCCCAGGGCCCCCCTCACTGGCCCTGGGTCCATCCCTCCCGACCACCGGGTACCAGCTCGCCCGGAGCAGCCACGTGCTCGTCAGCTCCGGCGCCCCCGCGCCCGATCCGCTGCCATCCGGGCCCCTGAGCCTGCTGCCGATGTCCCCACCAACACCCTGAAGGGGACACAGACACTCCGTCCCTCCAGCGGAGCTCTGGCGGTCCGAAGCGGCTTGAGGCCTACCACGGCACCCGAAGCCGCGGTGTTTCCTGCCGGCCGTGGCTGGAATCGCAGCGGGACGCCTCCGCTCCTCCGGGGAACCTACCACCACCACCAATGGTCCTCCTAACATAGGAGGGATCCACCTCCACCCCAACGCTCCAGGACATCAGGTACTCCACCAGGAGCACCCACTACCCATCAGGGAGCCCAACCACCATCCCACCGCCAGCCACCAGGGATCACACCACCCACCGGAAACCCTAACCACCAGGGACCCTTAACCACTATCCCTCCAGGGATCGCTACTAACCCACCAGGGATAGCACGGCCACCATCCCACCAGGGATCCCCTGCCCTCCACCCCACCTGGGACTACCAGCCACTTCCCACTGCGTTTCGGACACTGCTTCGCCATCCCTGACCAGCACCCCCCCCACCCACCCCGACCCTTCCTGCACCCCGTTCACCCCAACATGCCGCCCGCGCTCCTCCTCCTTGTCCTCCTCTCCTCCATCCCTAAAACCGCCTTCCTCTACCCACCCACCCCTGCTAAGCAGCTCTATATCGCCCCCTCACTTCTCCCCTCTCCCCACTATGGCACCCACCACCTCCTCCTGCTACTCCACTTCCCTGCTGACCCACTTGCCACCACTTTCAGACCCAAGCGCTCCTACACCTCCCGTTCCCACGCCACCTTCCTCACCCTCCTCCTTCTCATATCAGCTGGGGACATCTCCCCAAACCCTGGCCCCTCACCACCTCACACCCCCCCTAGAGCCCCCCCTGCTCACGCCAGCCGACGCGACCCCCTCAACCTCATACGTGTACCCCTCCTCCCCATATCTATCCCCCCTCTCTCGGTTGCACTCCTGAATGCCCGTTCGGTTTGCAATAAGCTTACCGCCATCCATGACCTCTTCATCTCCCGCTCCCTCAACCTCCTAGCAGTCACCGAAACCTGGGTACAGGCCACTGACTCCACTTCCCCTGCAGCACTCACCCATGGAGGTCTCATCTGGACCCATTCACCAAGACTGAGCGATCGCAGAGGTGGTGGTGTCGGCTTGCTCCTATCACCGCTTAGCACCTTCCAGGTCCTCCCTAACCCACCCTCTCTTTCCTTCCCCTCCTTTGAGGCGCACTGCATCCGACTCTTCTCACCCACCCCCCTAAGGATCGCAGTGATCTACAGGCCTCCCGGATCCATAGCCCGCTTCCTGGATGACTTCGCCGCCTGGCTCCCCTTCTTCCTCTCCTCTGAGCTACCGACCATCATCCTCGGGGACTTCAACATCCCCATCAACGACAACACCCCGGCTACTTCCCAATTCCTCCACCTAACCTCCTCCTTCGCGCTCACACAGCACACTCAATCCTCCACCCACTTCGGAGGGAACACCCTGGACCTTGTCTTCTCCCACCTCTGTACCCTCAACCAGTTCTCGAACACCCCCTTCCCTCTCTCCGACCACCACCTCCTCACCTTCTCCATCTCCCCTTCCCCCAACTCCCCCCCTCAAAAACGCCAAACCATCACCAGCCGCAACCTCCGCAACCTGAACCCGGCCCCCCTCCACTCTGCCGCCGACTGCCTATACGACAGCATCCTCCCACTGTCATGTCCTGACATAGCCACCACCTTGTACAATGACTCACTGTCAGCTGCCCTAGACTCTCTGGCACCCCTAACCACACGCATCATCAAACCCAGACCGCTTCAACCCTGGCAGACCGACAGCACTAAACGCCTCAAACGTCGCAGTCGCGCACTGGAGAGACTGTGGCGCAAAACCAGGTCCCCTCATACTTTCTCCCTCTACAAATCTGCATTTCTTATCTACACCTCCTCCCTCCACGCCGCCAAGCAGGCCTACTTTGTTAACCTAATAAACACCCTCTCCTCCTGCCCCCGCCGACTCTTCTCCACCTTCAACTCCCTGCTCTCCCCCCCCCCCCCCCCCCTCCTCCACTCAGTACCTCTCTCACCGCCCACGAGATTGCCACCCTTTTCCACAACAAGATTGACGCTATCCGTAAGGACATCGTCAACTTGCAATCTACCTCCCCACCTAGCCTCCTCGCCCCCGTCACCCCTTCATCTCCCCCCTCCTCTGCCCTCACTACCGCACTGCCCCCCTCCTCTCCCAATGCCCCGCCCACCATAACCCCCCCCGCACTGCACTCCCTCAGCCCTGTCACTACTGAGGAAGTCGCCAAAGTCCTCTCAAAAGCCCGCCTCACTACCTGCCCCCTGGACCCTATCCCCTCTCAACTCCTCCGGTCACCCCCCTCTTCCCTCATCCGCTCCCTCACCCACATCTTCAATCTCTCCCTCTCTACTGGCGTATTCCCCTCCCCCCTAAAGCACGCGCATATCACCCCCATCCTCAAAAAGCCCTCCCTGGATCCCGCGGACCCCAACAACCTCAGACCCATCTCTCTGCTGCCACTCACCTCCAAGCTCCTTGAACGCATAGTCTACGATCGCCTAAGCGCCCACCTTACAGACAATAACCTCCTTGACCCTCTACAGTCCGGCTTCCGTCCCCTACACTCCACTGAAACTGCCCTCCTCAAAATCACTAACGACCTACTCAACGCCAAAGCCAAGGGCGACTACTCTGTCCTCCTTCTCCTGGACCTCTCTGCGGCCTTCGACACAGTTGACCACCCCCTCCTCCTTAATAAACTACTCTCCCTTGGCATCGGAGATACTGCTCTCTCTTGGTTCTCATCCTACCTATCCCGACGCTCCTTCAGTGTCACCTACAATGGTGCCACCTCCCCCTCCCTCCCCCTCTCTGTTGGGGTCCCCCAAGGCTCTGTCCTTGGACCCCTTCTCTTCTCCATCTACACCTCCTCCCTGGGCAAACTCATACAATCTCACGGCTTCAACTATCACCTCTATGCTGACGACACCCAAATCTACCTATCCACCCCTCACCTCACCCCCACTATCTCCGCCCGCATCACTCACCTCCTAAATGACATCTCAGACTGGATGTCGCTACATTTCCTCAAGCTCAACCTCTCCAAAACCGAGCTCCTCATCTTTCCCCCTGCCAACACCCCCCCCCCCCCATCCTATCCATCATCACCAACAACTCCACTATCACTCCCGCCCCGCAAGCCAAAGTCCTTGGCGTCATTCTTGATGCGAACCTCTCCCTCCAACCGCATGTCAAATCACTCACAAACACATGCAGGCTCCATCTTCGCAACATTGCCAAGATACGCTCCTTCCTCACCCCAGACACCACCAAACTTCTAGTACACTCCCTCATCATCTCACGCCTTGACTACTGCAACTCCCTCCTCACTGGCCTACCCATGTGCAGGCTCTCCCCGCTCCAGACCATCCTGAACTCAGCTGCCAGACTCATCCACCTCACCACCCGCTCCACCTCTGCCACCCCCCTCTGCCTCTCCCTCCACTGGCTCCCGATTGCCCAACGCATCAAATTTAAACTCCTAACCCTGACCTACAAAGCCGTTCACAACACTGCCCCTGACTACCTCACCAACCTGATCACTAAGTACCACCCTACCCGTACCCTTCGCTCCTCACAGGACCTCCTTCTATCCTGCTCCCTGGTCTCCTCCTCCCATGCACGACTGCAGGACTTCTCCAGGTCCTCCCCCATCCTCTGGAACTCACTGCCCCAATCCATCAGACTGTCGCCTTCCCTATTCACATTCAGGCGCTCCCTCAAAACCCATCTCTTCAGGGAAGCCTACCCCACCCTCACCTAACGGCCATCCTCCCTCATTCCTCCCACCACTTCATCCCCCTCAGCCACTTCCTACTGTACCTTTACCCCCTCCCTCCTAGATTGTAAGCTCGTAAGAGTAGGGCCCTCTTACCCCTCGTACGTTGTTTGTTGTTGTTGTACTGTGCCATGTATTGTCCCCCCTATTGTACAGCGCTGAGCAAACCCTTTGGCGCTATATAAACTCCTAGTAATAATAATAATACTCCATTATAGTGATATGACATGTATACAGTAATGTATATCCCCCCTCCCCTGTACTCCATTATAGTGATATGACATGTATACAGTAATGTATACCCCAGCTCCCCTGTACTCCATTATAGTGATATGACATGTATACAGTAATGTATATCCCAGCTCCCCTGTACTCCATTATAGTGATATGACATGTATACAGTAATGTATACCCCAGCTCCCCTGTACTCCATTATAGTGATATGACATGTATACAGTAATGTATATCCCCCCTCCCCTGTACTCCATTATAGTGATATGACATGTATACAGTAATGTATATCCCCCTCCCCTGTACTCCATTATAGTGATATGACATGTATACAGTAATGTATATCCCCCCTCCCCTGTACTCCAGTATAGTGATATGACTTGTATACAGTAATGTATATTCCCCCTCCTCTGTACTCCATTATAGTGATATGACATGTAAACAGTGATGTATACCCCAGCTCCCCTGTACTCCATTATAGTGATATGACATGTATACAGTAATGTATATCCCCCCTCCCCTGTACTCCATTATAGTGATATGACATGTATACAGTAATGTATATCCCCCTCCCCTGTACTCCATTATAGTGATATGACATGTATACAGTAATGTATATCCCCCCTCCCCTGTACTCCAGTATAGTGATATGACTTGTATACAGTAATGTTAATTCCCCCTCCTCTGTACTCCATTATAGTGATATGACATGTAAACAGTGATGTATACCCCAGCTCCCCTGTACTCCATTATAGTGATATGACATGTATACAGTAATGTATATCCCCCCTCCCCTGTACTCCATTATAGTGATATGACATGTATACAGTAATGTATATCCCCCCTCCCCTGTACTCCAGTATAGTGATATGACTTGTATACAGTAATGTATATTCCCCCTCCCCTGTACTCCATTATAGTGATATGACATGTAAACAGTGATGTATACCCCAGCTCCCCTGTACTCCATTATAGTGATATGACATGTATACAGTAATGTATATCCCCCCTCCCCTGTACTCCAGTATAGTGATATGACTTGTATACAGTAATGTATATCCCCCCTCCCCTGTACTCCATTATAGTGATATGACATGTATACAGTAATGTATATCCCCCCTCCCCTGTACTCCATTATAGTGATATGACATGTATACAGTAATGTATATCCCCCTCCCCTGTACTCCATTATAGTGATATGACATGTATACAGTAATGTATATCCCCCCTCCCCTGTACTCCATTATAGTGATATGACATGTATACAGTAATGTATATCCCAGCTCCCCTGTACTCCATTATAATAATATGACATGTATACAGTAATGTATATCCCCCCTCCCCTGTACTCCATTATAATGATATGACATGTATACAGTAATGTATATCCCCCCTCCCCTGTACTCCATTATAGTGATATGACATGTATACAGTAATGTATATCCCCCTCCCCTGTACTCCATTATAGTGATATGACATGTATATAGTAATGTATATCCCCCCTCCCCTGTACTCCAGTATAGTGATATGACTTGTATACAGTAATGTATATTCCCCCTCCTCTGTACTCCATTATAGTGATATGACATGTAAACAGTGATGTATACCCCAGCTCCCCTGTACTCCATTATAGTGATATGACATGTATACAGTAATGTATATCCCCCCTCCCCTGTACTCCAGTATAGTGATATGACTTGTATACAGTAATGTATATTCCCCCTCCCCTGTACTCCATTATAGTGATATGACATGTATACAGTAATGTATATCCCCCCTCCCCTGTACTCCATTATAGTGATATGACATATATACAGTAATGTATATCCCCCCTCCCCTGTACTCCATTATAGTGATATGACATGTATACAGTATGTATATCCCCCTCCCCTGTACTCCATTATAATGATATATGTATACGGTAATGTATATCCCCCTCCCCTGTACTCCATTATAGTGGTATGACATGTATACAGTAATGTATATCCCCCCCTCCCCTGTACTCCATTATAGTGATATGACATGTATACAGTAATTTATACCCCCCTCCCCTGTACTCCATTATAGTGATATGACATGTATACAGTAATGTATATCCCCCCTCCCCTGTACTCCATTACAGTGATATGACATGTATACAGTAATGTATATCCCCCCTCCCCTGTACTCCATTATAGTGATATGACATGTATACAGTAATGTATATCCCCCCTCCCCTGTACTCCATTATAGTGATATGACATGTATACAGTAATGAATATCCCCCCTCCCCTGTACTCCATTATAGTGATATGACATGTATACAGTAATGTATATCCCCCCTCCCCTGTACTCCATTATAGTGATATGACATGTATACAGTAATGTATATCCCAGCGCCCCTGTACTTCATTATAGTGATAGGACATGTTGTATACAGTACTTACTGTCCCCCCGAGTCCCCCGTGGCAGTGGAGAGGGTGTCTCCTCTCAGCGGAGGAGAGCGGACCTCTCCTTCACCTGTCCCCTCGGTGGTGGTGCCGCAGAGGCCGGAAACCGGAAGTTGTAAACCGGAACTCGGCTTCACAATGAGGCTTGGAGCTCAGATGCAGTCGCTCCATGCTTCATCTGTGCTCACTGCTCGCGGCCGCTCGCCGCAGAGGAATTTCTCCTCGCATTGGGCGAGCGGCTTTTTCAAGCCCTGCATTAATGCATTCCTTGCCCTGCACTTACCTGAGCCCTCATCCCCCCCCCCCATACTTGCCTGAGCCCTCTGCCCCCCCGCCCATACTTACCTGAGCCCTCTGCCCCCCCGCCCATACTTACCTGAGCCCTCAGCCCCATCCACAAACTTACCTGAGCCCTTAGCCCCCCCCCCCCTAATACTTACCTGAGCCCTTAGCCCTGCCCTCCCCCCCCATACTTACCTGAGCCCTCATTCGATCCATCGCTGTGCACATTTGCAGCTCTTATCTCCCCTCACTTTCTGGTTTCACTTGCCTTTCTGAGGCAGCAGGAGTCATTGGCTCCCACTATTGTCACTCGAAGCCAGTGACAAGGGAGCACAGGGCGGTGTCAATAGACGCAGACTGCGAGGTTCATGGGAAGTGGCTTCCTATTGGGGGCATTAGCCAGAGAGGAGGAGCCAGGGGACCCAAGAAGAGGAGGTTCAGGGCCGAGCAGGTAAGTATAGAACTGTTTGTTATTTTAAAACAAATTTTCCTTTACAATCGCTGTAAAGTCGAACTACATTGTTTTTAAGCAACACAAACTAAAAACGCTATATAATTTATTTTTAATATTCAATGCAAACTCACCCATCCAATAATGTCTTCATGCTTTATTTTGCTAAGAAATAATTTTGAAACCCCCCCCTTGCATTTCTGGTAGTGGCTCTCTTGAGTAAGGGCAGATGATTCATGTAGCATTTACTTCCTGGAATCCATATGTCCTTAGCTCAGGCATGGGCTGAGTTGAGAACCTACCTTCCCCTCATTTGCCTAGGCATGGAAACCAGGAAGTAACTGAAGAAATGCAAAAAAAAAACAAAATTAAAACAAGTAAATATGATATACTATCTTACAGTACCTATTTACTAATGCTAGCAGCATAAGGATTAGAAATAGTCCATGTTGATTGAGAGAGAGTGAAGTTCCACTTTAAGGCTCCTTTCACACTGCTCTAAAGCAAAAACATGGTACAAACGCATATGCAGCTTTCCCAGTGCATATTCTGGGTGCATATTACCCAGCATGCACCTGTGAAAGTTAGACATGTGCACCATAAATGCATCGCAGGTGCTTTTTTTTAGTGTGTTTTTGCTTTGTTTTCTATTCATTTTAATGGGAGCCTGTGGCTTTGGTGGCATTTTGAAAACCACATCAAAGATGCAGCAAGCAGGAGCTTTAAAAATGCACTGGACCGGAAATCACTTGCACTCCAGAGGATTTACCACTCCCCCCCTCCCAGGCCATTTTTTGCAATACGGCGTTGGGTTACTTTAACTGACAATTGCGCAGTCATGCAATGCTGCACCCAAATTAAATTTATGTCCTTTTTTCCCCACATATAGAGCTTTCTTTCTTCTGGTATTTGATCACCTCTGCGGTTTTTATTTTTTGCGCTATAAAACAAAAAAAAATAGACCGACAATTTTGAAAAAAATATATATTTTTGACGTTTTGCTATAAAACATATCCAGTAAAAAAATTTAAAAATATCAAATTTCTTTGTAAAGTTAGGCTAAAATGTATTCTGCTACATGTCTTTGCTAAAAAAAAAAAAAAAATCCCATTATGTGTAAATTAATTTTGAAAACATGTGAAAGTTATAGCGTTTACAAATGGCGGTATGTATGTATGTATATATATATATATTTTAGTAATGGCGGCATTCACGACTTGTAGCGGGACTGCGGTGGGCATTCTGACACTGGGTGGGAACTAACTGCCACTGACATCCCCTGTGACACTAATACAGCGATCAGTGCTAATAAAAAGCCCTGACACTGTACTAAAGGCACTGGGCAGGAAGGGGTTAACATCTGGGGCAATCAAAGGGTTAACAGTGTGCTGTTTTACTGTGTGTGCTGTGTGTCTTTTACTGGGGAAATACACAGCAGCATGTTACTGCTGGCAGGAGAGACCTGTGTTATTTACACACAGGTCTCTCCCCTGTCACTGTTTCTCGGCGATCGCCGAGTGCCGGCGGAGAATCTCCGTTCAGAACCTGGTGATTGACATCTGTAGCTGCCAATGGCGACGTGTCCCTTACCCGTAAATGCAAATCATGTATATATTCATGTATATATTCGTGACTACCGCCCTGTAGCTGTATTTCTACTATAGGGCGGGGGGCAAGTGATTTATGCATTTTGCATTTTTTTTTATTTAGCACAATAAAAATGCATCAGTATGTGAATAGAGATCCTAATTTGCCTTCATTTTGGCATCCTGTAATCCCACATACAACAGCCCTGGTAGAAGGAGGGGCTGCACTAGAAGCCAATCAGATCCTGTGTCCCTGTACATGTGGTTAACCAGAGAAGGGAGCAGAGGGATGACATTATCAGTGGACTTTTTCTCTTTCATTGTCCTGTTAGCAGGCTTGGGATGTGTTGACCAATATTATCGACCAAGTAGGGCTGCTTCAACGGAGGTCAAAGGTCTGACTATGTGGTCAGGCAAGTGTGCTTGAAGACTGTTTTGTTCAGAATTGCAAATCCTTTGCCAGTTTTACGATTTGTATTTTATCTGTATCTAGCTGATTGCTTGAAGTACAGCTTTAAGATTTCTACTAACTTCTGTCTGTGTCTGCAGTGCTTGGCTGCCGGCTCAATCATAATGAACCGAGAAATAGAGAGCATGGCCATGAGACCGCTGGCTAAAGACCTTACCAGAAGCCTGGAGGAGGTCAGAAACATCATCCGCGACCAGGCTCTCAGGGATCTGAACATGTACACCGAGAAAATGAGGGACTCCCTTCGGCATTTTGATATTCTCTTTGCAGAGTTTGAATTAAGGTAAAATATTTTAAAAGCTTTTTTCATACTCTTATTTCATTATGTTTTTGACACAAGTTTATTTTTTTTTTTTTTTGTCATTCTGTCTGAAGCTTGTATGGTGATTGTACATACAGAGTGTAATGACCTTACAGTTTTTAGAGCAACTCCACTTTTGTTGAGAAAAAAACACTCCCCTCTGGGTGATAAATGTACATTGCCAGGATATGAACAAACTTTGCTGCAGATTACTGCCTTTTGTTATTCTGAAGAAATAGCTGTTTGTCTGTGCCCATGTGCAGAGTGAATCAGTATGGGAGTGGTTTTATAATTATCAGTCAGCTGCTGCACATGCAGGGCTCTAGGAAGGAAAGTGGCAGGGTCTGCATCCCTTGGCATGTGTTTTCCCTTTGGGAATATCTCACCAAAAATGAAATTCTTGTTGCAGGGAATGCCAGAAATCTGACACCATATGTGCACAGAATGTGTTTAGGTTGCCATATTGCATTGCATTTTACTGGAAGCGACAGCGCTGCAGATTGAAAAGGAAAGATTTTTTTTTTTTATAACATTCAATTACAATGTGATTTGAGTCACAATTGTATATGCTATATTATGTTTTATTATGTTTATAACTCCACTTTTGTTGAGAAGAACAAAACGGTCCCATCTGGTGGATCCATGTACATTGCTGGGATTGTACTAAACTTTGCTGCAGATTTCTACTATTTTGCTGCTTTGAAGAAATAGCAGTGTGTTTCACCGTGTCCTGTGCAGACTGATTTTTAATGGTAGTGTCTGGTTTATTATTACCTGGTGCACCTTCAGTGAGAAATCTGCAGACTCTGCATCCTTTTTAAATGTATTTAACCGTCGGAAAGTATCTCACCAAAACTGAAATTCCTGTTGTAGAAGATGCCTAAAATAGGATCTTTCTGGGGGCGTTCTGTACACAAACGGTATGCAGAGTGCCTCCAGGTTGCTATACTGCATTGAATTTTAGAGAGAAGTACAGTGACTGCAAATTGAAAAGGGTATGTCATGTTGAATAACTTTTATTAACAACATGGCTTGTGTAGTAATGTGTATGATATATTTTTATTTATTTGCTATGTTTCTTCCACAAAAGTAGAGTTAAACCCTTTAAGAGTGCAGAAGAAAGGTAGAGACAGTACTCTGATGATCAGTGTAGCCCCATCAGTGCCCTTCAGTGCTGCCTATCAGTGCCTCCTCATCAGTACAGTCTATTAGTACCCATCACTGCTGCTTGTCATAGACTGCACTGACGAGGAGGCACTTATAGGCAGCACTTAGTACCCATCAGTGATGCCTGTCAGTGCCACCTATCAGTGTCTCCCCATCAGTGCCGTGTATTAGTTCCGCCTGTCAGTGCAGCTTCATCAGCGCACTTCAGTGGAGCAAAATTACTTCTTTACAAAATTTTAGAACAGAAACTAAGAAAGAAAAATTAAAAAAAAAAACAGTGGTAATTAAATACCACCAAAAGAAAGCTCCATATGTCTAAAAAAAAAAAAAAAAAAAAAAAAGATAAAGAATTTTGTTGGGGTAGTGTTCCATGACTGCGCAATAGTCATTCAAAGTGCAACAGTGCTAAAAGCTGAAAATTGGCCTGGCAGGGTAGGGGTGAAAGTGCCCGGTAGGCAAGTGGTTGAAAACCCTAAATATTATATAGTTTTTAAGCAGAGTCCCTAGAGAATAATATGGTGGGTGTTGCAGTTTTGTTTGTTTTTTTGTCACACTGTATTTGTGGAGCAGTTTCTCAAGTGCAATTATTTTGGGAAAAATGCACTTTAATTAATTTTAATAATTAATTTAATTTTTAATTTTAATATACTGTAATACCCAGGTTTTAAAAAAAATATAAATGATGTTATGCCAAGTAAATAGATGCTAAACATGTCATGCTTTAAAATAGCGCACACCTGTGGAATGGCGACAAACAAATTATCCATAGGTGATGCTTTAATCACCTCCCGCCCACCATATAGTAATATGACGGACGCAAGGTGGTTCTCTCGTTCTGGGAGAACGTCATATGATGTCCTCCCATTCTCACAGCGCATGCATGGCTCAGGGAGCGCGCGGCGATCGGCGGTGCGCTGTGTCCCTCGGACACAGCGGAAGATGTCGGCTCGGTCATGTGATCAGCTGTGTCTAATCACCGCTGATCATGTGTAAACAGGGAAATGCTGGTTTTCGCCATTTCTCTCCTCTCGAGCCATCACACTGACAGCCCGAGAGGAGAAGAGAGCCGGTAATCGGCTTTCTGCGGAGGGGACATGTACACTGATCATCAGAGCACTGATGATCAGTGTGCCCTGATGATCAGTGTAGCCCCAGCAGTGCCACCTGTCAGTGTCCATCAGTGCCTTGTGCCAGTGCTCATCAGTGTCTCGTGCCAGTGCCACATCAATGCCACATATCAGTGCCTACCACTGCACATCAATGCCACATATCCGTGCCCATCTGAGCTGCCTTTCAGTGTCACCTATCAGTGCCAGTCAGTGCCTCCTATCAATGCCAATCAGTGCCGTGTATCAGTCATGCCTTTCAGTGCCCATCACTGCAGACTCATTAGCGCACAAAAACTAAAAATTTTTTTTTTTTCAAAATTTAAGTGGTTTTTGGTTTGTTTAAGAAAAAATAAAAAACCCAGAGTTGATTAAATACCACCAAAATAAAGCTCTATCTGTCACAAAAAAATGATAAAAATGTCATATGGGTACAGTGTTGCATGACCGCGCAATTGTCATTCAAAGTGCGACAGCACTGAAAGCTGGAAATTGTCCTGGGCAGGAAGGGGTATAAGTGCCCTGTAGGCGAGGGGTTAAAAGCCTTTTCAGGTTACCAGTGTAGAGTTGCACAGGAGGTCTGGCGCTACAATTATTGCTCTCATGCTGACATTCACCGCGATACCTCACGTGTGGTGCAGTTGCCATTTATTATTTATGGGCTGTGACAGGTCCTCTTTATGGAGAGATCTGGGATCTATTAGACTCCAGAGCTCTCCTCGTGTTTCCAAAGCACCTGATCAAACCAAGATCGGTTTCCAGCTGGTAACAGCTTGTCAACGAACAAACCGGAAGTGACGAAATCCTCATTGCTTCCCGTTTCTGTCCTCTCAAAAGAGGGGCAGGAACTTCCGTTCCTTCCACTCTTCCTAGGGAATGCGACCGAAGCA
The DNA here is from genome assembly GCF_062004578.1 of Staurois parvus. Lineage (NCBI taxonomy): Eukaryota > Metazoa > Chordata > Amphibia > Anura > Ranidae > Staurois > Staurois parvus. Next base: position 1,120,241 of record NW_028318360.1, on the reverse strand, counting down.
GTTGCTGGCCTCCCTGATCATATGATGTCCTACAAGTGGGAAGTGGGGTAATATCCACTACGGTAGTCCTTAAAGTGGAACTAAACCTTGTTGTCATTTACAGCCAAGGAAGACGCCATCAGTTTGATCTGCAGTTGCCATGGTACTGCACATGTGACCAGTTATGACACCAGCATTTGATGGTTTGACAGTTTGGTTGAGAGCACATGCAAGTGTAGTAATTATCGTTAATGGCATGCCTTGAATGTACTGTCATGGCCAAAAATATTGGCACCCCTGTGTTTCTGTCAGATAATGCACCACAGCACCCAGAATACTGTTGCAGTTACAAATGTTTAGGCATTCTCAATGACCCCAGGCACAAGGCAAAAAGCACCCAGAAGTGGTTTCAGAGAAAGTCCTGAATTGGCCAGCAATGAGTCCAGATCTCTATATTGTAAAGCTCTCAGCAAACTGTTGACGCTATATAAATCCTGATAATAATAATCTCAATCCCATTGAGCACCTGGGGAGAGATCTCAAAGCAGCAGTTGGGGAAAGGAAGCCTTCCAATCTGAGAGACCTGGGGCAGTTGACGAAAGAAGAGCGGTCCAAAATTCCAGAAGAGAGGTGGAAGAAACTCATTGATGGTTACAGGAAGCCATTGATTTCAGTTATTTTTTTTTCCAAGGGATGTACAACCAAATATTACATTGAGGGTGCTAATAATTTTGTCCAGTCCATTTTTGGGGTTTTGCATGGAATGTGTCAGATTTGGCTTTTTGTTTCTCCACTTTTTTGCGTCATACCAATACAAACAAAAGAAATAAACATGAGAATGCCTAAACATTTGTACTTGCAACAGTTTTCTGGGCAAAGTGGTGCATTATCTGACAGAAGTGCAGGGGTGCCAATATTTTTGGCCATGACTGTAACTGTTTTGAGGAGCAGTTAAGTCGATGGGTTTAGTTCCATTTTACAGTTTCCAGAACAGTTAGGGAAGTCAAGCTCTGATTGATAACTGTGATAGCTGCTTTTTCTCTCAATTCAACTGTCTAGCCACCAAATGGCTGGTGTCATAACTGATGGCAGCTGCAGATCAAACTGGGGCTAAAGTGGCAGTTTCCTCGGCTGTAAAGGATAGGAGGGTTTAGTTCCGCTTTAACGTGAGGACCTCATACCAGCGTCCCAGAATGCATTGTGCATTTCAATATGGTTTGAGAAGTGTTACAGTGCGTCTACATAGAGCTCGAGTTCAGGATTGAATATGGAATGTTAAGAGTAGTTCAGGGGCTCTCTGAGAGCACAGGAGGAACCTGCCTGAGGAAGAGAAATAAAATGTCTGTTTCATTGCATGACGAGTCCTCACTGTATTACTTTGTTTATATTGCAGTTATGTGTCCGCCATGGTCCCTGTGAAAACTCCAAAGGAGTACTACGTTCAGCAGGAAGTAATTGTCCTATTCTGTGAAACTGTAGAAAGGTAAGGCTTCTCTGCAGGAAAATGGTGAGGACATTGCCTAAGGCTCTGTTCACACAAGTGTGATTTCTGCCATGCCGGACAATGGAAATCACATTATTCTCTGTGACGCCCTTTCACATCAGTGCACCATGGTGCAGTGCAATTTTTCCTCCTTTGTTGCAGCATAGTGCATTTTTGTCCCCGTAGACTTGGGAGTGCATGGAAAGAGCTTGTAAAAGGCATGTAAAACGCATTTACATGCATTTTTAATGTGTTTTGACAGAATTTTGTGTACAAAATCCTGTCTTCAAATACTTAGTCATTCTAAAGCCTGAAGGTTGTTTACCTGAATGCATTCAAATAAAAAACCTATGTCACAGACTTCCCTCTCACCCCCCTTATATTTACCTGAGCCCCATCAGGATCCAGTGCTGTGCACGAGAGCTGCGGTACTCCTGACTATCCCTCCACTCTGGGCAGTTTGATGGCAGGAAGAACTGGCTCCCACTCCTGTCAGTCAACTCCAGTGACAAGGGAGCGGGGGGCTGAGCCAAGTCCCGCTGTCCTTGTCAATGGACGCAGCAGTGGGACTCAGGAATAAGCTCTCATGAGTGCCCTCATGGGAATTGCCTTCCTACTGGGGGCACTGAACAGAGAGAGTGGAGCCAAGAGCGCGAGCAGGGGACAAGAGAAGAGGAGGATCCGCTCCACTCTATGCAATTTTATTGCACAGAGCAGGTAAATATAGACATGTTTTGTTATTTTTAAGGAAAAAATGTTTTTCCTTCTACAACCGCTTTAAAATCAATAGAGATTGTACAACATGTTTACCTTTCATGTTGTTGATGAACCACTATCCGTACATTTTAAGTCAAATGATGGTTTTGTCAACAATCCAGCTCCATTTGTTTAAAGTGGTTCTAAGGTACAAGGTTTTTTACCTTAATGCATTCTATGCTTTACACCTTGTTCACACCGACTATCAGCGCGATTTCATGTGTGGTTTACTGACATCTGTGTGACTTCATTTAACAGATGTCAATGCAAGTCGCTATGAAGTCACATAGAAATAGTCGCTGCAACTTGAGTGGTTCAATTGCTGCAAATGAGGTGCAATTGGTCCATGTGACTTTGAACTGTCAAGTCGCATGATAAGTCGCACTGATGTGAACCAGAGATAAAGGTAAAAAATCTTCTGTAAGCAGCCCCCCCCCATTCCCCCTCAGCCCACCCTAAAATTCTCAATACAGCAATGTACACGAAAGCAGCGTCTCTCTCGGCTCTCTCTCCCCTCATTGGACAGAGAGGCAGCAGTGTGAGCTATTTGGTCCTCCTGCTGTCAGTTACGGCCAGTGAGGAGAGAACGGGGGGAAGGGGGGCTTGCCTTAGCCATGCTGTGCTTTGTGTAGACACACAGAGCCGGCTCAGGTGCAAGCATGCCAGAGTGCTCACAGAGCAAATTGGTTGCTATGGGGGCTCTTGGCAGGGGCAGGAGCCAGGAGACTTGGTTAACTCCTCCCCTACCTGCGGCTGGGTCCCTAATGTCTCCACCATGTGGATTCAGTCCTGGTTACCTGGGGCATTTACCGCTACGGAGGGAAATCGCAAACCTCTCCCCTTGCTACACAGAGAACCCGTCACCCCCTGCCCCAGTACTGTTTCAGTGCTGTCATGTCATTCCCCTAGGTAGGTTACCTTTAGCAACCGCGTGTCCTCCTCTTCACCCAGTGTGCAGTTAACAGGCCCTGTTGTTTACAATATGCCAAATATCACCATGCACCCCTTTGTAGTAACTTCAGACCAGGTATTTGAATGAGTAATATCTTTACTGAACATACATAAACTTTACAGTCCAAGTTGTAGCAACATTCTCACCCTAACTAACTTCTTGGGCTGCCCCATGCATACCTTCCCCAAGTATTTAGTCCAAAAAGTGGAAGAGTCCTGATCCAGGTGGATTCTTCTGAGGGTGGTTTGCGGTTTGCTGTCGGTTACATCCTTCTGGCTAAGCCTCTTGATCTCTTTCCCATGTGGCCATGGCAGAGAGAGCGACCCTGAGCAGAGCCTTCCCCCTTTTTATAGAAACATGGGGTGGAGGTAAGAGCCCAGAAATGCCTGGGAAAAAGCAGAGACTGGCTTAACCTCTTCCCACCTGGGCAGCCTGCGAAATTAGCCAACTTCCCACAAAATAATGTTAGCACCTACTTACACGTGACTATTAGATGAACATTGCAGAGGACCTTAGGACCCTGTTAACACATCACGTAGAGGAAACACAGGTTCCTGCTAGCAATTTCAGAAGCACAATTCACACCCATTGGGCAACCCATTCACTTGATTGGGCTGCCCGATGTACGTTTCTCATGCCAAAGAACCTCAGGGACCAAATTTTGGCCCTGAGCCAGCTGCGATTTTACGTGCATATTTTGCCGCAATTATTGCCCATTTTGTTGTGCGACAATCTTGGCAAAAGCACTTTGCATTTGGGGTGCTGTTTAGGATGAATGGCACATACTTTGTTTTCCACGCTTAGGAATCGTGGGCAGAATTGGCCCATAAGATGTGGTTGTATTGGCTTCAGTTTCAATTTTCTGTTCCCTTTAAGGACCACCTAATGGAAGCCCCCCTCATAGACATCAGAATAGGGGACCCCTATTCTAGTCATTCCCTCCACTTTTCCTTTTTTTTCCTCCTTTTTCCTACTCCCACCCCTTGCCCCTTTTTTCAAATTTTTTTTTTTGTTCTTGCAATATTAAAAATCAATTTATATCGGGGGCTTTTTGTTCACCCCGCAAGTGACCTAGATTATCTTCTGGAGCCTTCCTCCTTGATATATCCTGGCTTTAGTGCTGACTACTAGTCTCATATCTCTTATGCCTGATATGCCTTATTGCTGTATGTGTTCTATGTAGTGCTGTATACATGGTTGTCCTGTCACCTACGAAAAATAAAAAGAATTGAAAAAAAAAATCCACTGATTAGCTTAGCACTGGAATCTGGTGTATTCAGGTAATTGCCATGTGAAACAGGCCTAGAATTTTGTGCTTTCAGGGGAAGATTAGATACTATACAAGAATATCGACAAACCAGTGCTTCTGTGAACGAAAATCACCTGCACCAAAAGTGATAATGTTTTAGTGAAAAATAACTCCCAATATAGTGTACAAAAAGTGCACAATTTTCATAAATATTGTAAAGTGTGCAAGCATTTATATTTAAAGTCTATATGATCAAATGCCTTTGTGTCTCCACCTCTGTGTGCTGTATCCCCTGAATGGGTAAAGAAGGCTTCCTAAAATTTATTGACCCTTTATATGTAAATGAGTCTTCTAATGCTTTTCAGTGTGGTCACTATCTATGGTGGGTTCCCCAGGGACTTCCCCAATTCCGCTAGGTGGACCCACCACAGATAGTGACCACATTGAAAAGTGTTATAAGACCCATATACGTATAAGGGGTCAATATCGTCTGGTAAGCCTCCTTTACCCATTCAGGGGATATAGCACACAGAGGTGGAAAAACAAAGGCATTTTATTATATAGACCCCTGTTGCCCAACCTGCAGCCCAAGGCCCTCAAGTGGCCCTTTGTAATTTGATGTCCAGCCCTTGGACCTCAGCCATTTGTAGAGGGAACATTGACCAGGGAAATAAAATCAACCTCTACTAGCCTCATGTAACATGCTCAACGTTTCATATTGTCTTCAGCAGCATATATAAATGTACATGCTCTATGGCCCTCATTCCCTCTGTTAGTTCTGCAGTTTCTGATAGTCCTTTCAAACATTATTTATTAAACATTTTGTGTTGCCCTTTGGTGATATCAGGGGCTGCATTTGAGGCCCCCTTTAGCTCATACGTTGAGAGCCACTGATAAAGACTTTAACTATAAATGTTTGTACACTTTCTACAAATATGTAAAATGTATGTAGTTGAATTTTTGCACACTATACTTTTCATTATAACATTGAAGTCATTTATTATAACTTTGGGCGTAGGTAATTTGGTTATTTTTCTCACCGTAACAATGGTTCTTTGATATTCTTCTATGGTTTGGTAACTCCTCTTTAATATCACCTTGTCTTTGAGGTAGTGTCTTTTTATTTTTATTTTTTTTCCTCTTTCAGGACCACTGAGATCCTCCTAAGGTCTTAATTAATGTACTGTGAATTTGCTTGTGTCAAATGAAAATCCAAAATATTTCCAGCATGGTGATTACGGAATATATAGCATCATCTCTGCTGATCTCCCAACTTAAGCCATTAATTAAAATTCCCTCTGGTAAAGAATAAAATCAAATGTTGGAATAGGCATCCAAATGTAAAACGTTATTATCGGACGCACCGCGCTGACCTGCAGATTTATCAAATCCTTCTCTGTGGAGGTTTATGATGTCATTGTAATTGAATTATTTCCTGGCAGAAAAGCTGATTTACATTTTCATGCTTTGTGTGTTACCCATTGAAGTAGATTGTCCATTCAAAAAAGAGAGATTTAATCCTCCTTAAGTTGAGCAGAGCTTTGGCTGCTGATACTGAGCAGTGAGCATTATCTGGGGCTCTCAGTAGAGTCATCTTCCTGGCTTGTGACAGAAGTCTATTACACTACCTAGAGCCGCTTCACATTCTGGCTTATTTAAAGAGCCAGTCCTGGCAAAAGAGATTGTTCTCTTTGTTTATAGATGGTGCCTGGTAGGCTGAGTAAGTCCCTGATATCATGTATGTCTTGGATACTCCAACCAGAAGATCGATCGCCAGTTTTGTTTATACTGTTGCATTCTCCATAACCTAAAAAAGCCTGAAGAAATCCATCAGGGAGAGTTGGACCCCTCCTCATAATGCCTATAGAAACTTGAGTGCAGAGGTCTCATTAATGGTCTCTAAGAGATTAGCAGCTCTGCAAACCATGCTTCCAATGGTCCCGTATGAGTAGAAATGCCCAAAATGCTCCTGGAAGCCAGATGCTATGTGGTGTTCCTGATCCATTTCATGTGACCTAAAGTTTACAACAGTTCGACTTTAAAGCCTAAGTTTAGCTAAAACCAAAAACATAAAAATCAGCACAAGGGACATAACTTGCAGTTAGTATGATGTGTCCTTTGTGCTAATTCTTCTTCTTTTAGAAGACATATGCCTAAAACTCCACACCCTGCATCAACCCCCCACACCCTGCCACCATAATCTTCCATTGTAGTGGGGGTTAATTCAATGAACAGGCTGCCAGGAGTTCACATCAAGAACGCTTGATTATGCCTGCCTTTTCCTGACAGATTCTCCATTCATAAAAGGTGTACATATTGTATGAATGACACAGGATCTATGAAGAGAGGATGGGTGGATGATTGATAGCTCTGCCCCCTCCATTTCTAGATCCTGTGTTGTTCACATAAGCAGTAGCACTGGTGAATGGTGGATGTGGCAGGAAAGGGCAGGCATACTCTCTTGATAAGAGCTCCTGATAGCCCTCTATTTGTAACAACCCCCGCCACACTGGAAGATTATGGTGGTGGGGGTGTGTGTGGAAAAAGCACAACTGAAGATTTCTCCTAAAAGAAGAATCATCTCAAAGGAAAATCATACTAACTGTAAGTTATGTCCCTTGTGCTGATGTTTATGTTCTTGATTTTAGCTAAACTTAATCTTTAGATTCATAGCATTTAAGTGGTATTCAAATATTTCATTAAGTTCCAGTTATTGCAGAATACAGGTTTCCAGTTTGTTTGGTTCAGGGAAACTGGGGGTTGGGGTGGGGGTAGTCTATAGCAGTTACAGAATACTGCTATTTGTTCTATACAGGCTCCAATGGGGAAAAAAACCCATCAAAGAGGTACTGGGACTTTGGTATGCGTTTATACAAAGTGGTGAGAGGCCAAAAACATTTTAAAAGCCCATTGGCTAAGATTAGGCTGTTCATGACAGACAAGGATACCCTCCAGTGGGTACCCCAGCAAAGAAGATGCATACATGGAAGGAGAGTCAGGCCAAAAGATAAGAGTCCACATAAATTTATTTGTATTGTGCAAAAAAGAAAACAAAACACAGCCAATGCGTTTCGGGGTTCAAAGGAACTCCCCTTCATCAGGACGTAAGACTTCCTTTCTTGGTCTATGCAGGGAAGCTGATTGCTGGATTGGAAAAATTACTGGCTAGAAGTATCTGCAGGAGCAATCATGATAAGATATCTTGATTGCTCATGCAGATACTGCTGGCCAGTAACATTTGAGCCTCGGTGACAAGCATAGCTCCCTCCTATAGATGCAACGGAGGAGTGAGTGTAGCCACCCTAGGACAAGAAGGTGGAGATGTACTAAAACCGGTGCACACAAAATCTGTTGCAGCTGTGCATACTAACCAATGAGCTTGTACGTTTTATTGTCAAAAGTTTAATTGAACAAGCTGAAGTTAGAAGCTGATTGGTTACTATGCACAGCTGCACTGAATTCTGGGTGCACTGGTTTTAGTAACTCTCCCTCTTAGTGTTTTATTTGCAGGTGTTTTATTTATTACAGGTGAAGATAAGGGAAAAAGCCTTGAAAAAAAAGAGAGAAAACTAATTCCTGCACCATATTTGTGTTTGGATGTGGTTTAAGCAATGGCCCAAGGTTTTGGGAACCTTGAGCTCGGAGTTTTAGATGAATTCTACTTTTTAGTATACACCCCGGGATAGGGGCCCCCTGAGCACACACAACAGGACTTGTGATTAGTGAAGGTACTTGCGGGCTGCCTGTGAAGGCTGAAGGATTGGTGTTGGCAGAAAAACATTTTTGACCTGAAAGGTTTGCTATATGCTCATATCAATGAGGGACTTCTTAGTATCCATCATATACACCTGGAATACTATCAGTCAAAAAGTAGCTCTAATATTAGCTCCGTACCTGTGACCATTATTAGCATACTGTAAAGCACATTATTGTGAATGTTCTTTTATTTATGTGTAATGTATTAGTGTGGAACATAAACATTTATGTATTTTTTTTGCACTCGTTTATATTTTTTCATTTAGAGTATATAGCACCTTTTAGACTCGGTTCACACTGCCGCGTATTGGGATCTGACTTGTGAAACCCCAGGTCGCATGACATGTGAAATCCCATGTTAGTCAATGGGAACTGTCTTGATTAGTACTACTGAAGTCGCTCCAACTTTAGAAAAGGTTCCTGTACTACTTCAAGGCGGCTTCTACCCGACTTGTGCCCATAGACTTTAATGGAAGTCATCTCCAGGTTGTATCCTCATCTGTATTGATGTGATTTGGATCCGACATTACAGGAAGATTACCAAGAGAAAGTCGCATGGCATGAAATCCACGCATCAAAGTCGTACTCAAATGGCATCAGGTCACCAGCAAATCGCCAGGATGTCACCAGCAAAGTTGCACCGTAAGCCGTGATACGTTTAGGTCGCAGGAGTGTGAACCAAGTCTTAAACATTTTCTTCCTGGTCAAAATCCTATAGATTCCAGTATTCACATCTTCTGGACCTGTTGACACACAGACTAGTGTATTCACTGGCACAAGCACTGTCTACTCTCTAAGCTCACTATATTGAGGGCTTTGTGTGATCTGACATGAGGATGCATTTCCATGGTATAGAATCTGCTGCATAACAAATTATATGAAACAAATGAAAGGTAAATGAAGATGCCCTGAGCTCAGTTGCAGTGTTTCTTTGCTAGCATTACCCACCCACAGATTGAATTGACTTGCCTGCAGTTACTCAATACTTGGCACACATTGCTAAATTAGAGTGCGCTTGTCTAGCAGTAATTTGGCCTTGTTTTTATGATGCCTAATTCTGCAAAATTCCTCTTCACAGAGCCTTAAAGCTTGGATACCTCACACAAGACATGATTGATGATTATGAACCAGCATTAATGTTTACAATCCCTCGACTAGCCATTGTGTGGTAAGTATGGATAATTAAAATATACATATATTCAAAACATGGATGGTATAGGAGGTGCCACACCCTATTATTACAATCACAGAATATTTAGGCACTTGGGCTTTTAAGGCACCAGGTATCAGACAATGACAACCACATATCAACATATATAATTTTATTAGTACATAATATAAAAAGATGGGAATAGATTCTGAATTATTGATACAGGTGTACCCAAAACAAATATCCAGCCTTATCCAATCTTATTACAATTGGAAGTCAAGATAACCAACTGCTCTGTCCTTAAATGGACCATACACAGTGCTATAAACAAATGAATTCAATGCAAAGAGGGAGAAGAAAGAGGGTCATCGATGAGCTCTATGCATTTTGTGGTCTAAGCCACTTCATTAGGAGAAGTACACATCAGATTGCATAGTTCAATCTATAAAACAAAAAATATTTTTATGTTGTGTACTAATAAAATTATATATGTTGATATGTGGTTGTCATTGTTTGATACCTGGTGCCTTAAAAACCCAAGTGCTTAAGTATTTTGTGATTGTAAAAATATATATACAGGTATGTTGCACAGCATTTATTTATTTTTTTTGTTTATTTTATACGTTTAACCTCATAAGGACCCATTAACATGTATGTAGCATCTAGGAGGTGGGATTTAAACCTCGGCGCTGTATATATGTGTTCCTGTGTCTGTGCTGGAAGCACCCTGCACAGTGCGCTCCCAGGACTCCTGGTTCCCGGGCACCCTATTGCTGAAACAGCTTCCGATTGGCTATCAGTGATCAGTCACTGTACAGCCTGCCCATGTGTTTGCTTTCTCTTCTGAATGGAGAGAAAGAAGCTTTGTTTCTTTCTCTCTGTAAAGGAGAGAGATGTAAAACAAGTGTGTTAAAAATAAATAAATACAAATTGAACAATTAGGAAAAAAAATAGCTAGATCAAGGTTTGATCTAGGTCAGTGTCAAGGATAGTGTTAGGGTCAAGGTAAGGGTCAAAGGTCAGGGTCAGCATGTTTTAAGTAAGTTTAAAAAAAATGCATTTTTAAAATTGGTATCAAGGGTATCTACCAAATGTTTCTTTCATTACCTGCATCTTAGACACGCAATTCAAACAGTCTAAATTGACACAGTGGGTTTATACAATACCTGTAATTCTTAATCAGATTATAACTGCAACTTCTAAGAGAGGTCAAATAACTGGTTTATAGGGCATTGTTGCAGAAAACATCAAAAGCAATATCAGTGAGATGTAGGATGCAGTGGCAAATGGATATTGGTCATCTAAATGATGAGGAATGGACTGATGATCTTGATAGCGTTGGACAAGTGTCCCGGTCTGAGTCACAGAATTTACCCAGTTTATTATACATTGTTCATATTGAACTCCCCAAAAACTTTAGTTGGCATAGGAGAGACATTCCGCTATGTCAACGATATTAACTTGAAGAGGGTACATTAGTACACATGTGGAGGTGCCCTAAATTGGTCAGGTACTGGACACGATTAATAGGATATTTAGCATTAGTATCCCGAGGGATCCCAAGGTATGTATTTTGGGAGGGCTGGAGAGAGAATTGTTTCCATCGCAGGTTTGCACGGCGATTGTTCGTCTGTTTGTATCTTGAAAACTTATTGCGCAGAGATAGATATCCAAGACCCCCCACAACTCACTCCCATGTGGGTTAACGCAGTAAATGAAATCGTACAAAAAGAACATATGTTATACCAACATAGAAGGCAACCCAGGCAAATGTATTCAAAATATGGGATAAGTGGTTGATTAATACATAGGTGGTTCCTCTACAATTAGAGAGAGGTTACTAGGTATGGGATAATAAAACACGGTATATTCGTAATATCTGAATAAAGCATGAAATTTAATTTAGAGCAAAAGTGTCAAAAAGGTTATAGGGGAAATGGTGTTGGTCACATACAGAGATATCAATAGTGTGATTTAGGGAATGTTTTATACTTGGTGAGTTATTGTATATGAATTTGTTTTGAGTATATATTTTGTTTATAATGCACTAGGTGTGTATGGTAATTATTATGACAGTCACTGAATTTTTTAGGTAGGATACAAAAAGCAAAATATGCAGTTTTTTTTGCGCCCGAATACGGGTACAAACAACAAATATACACATATGTGATATCGCTGCGATAGTCTTTGGTGGTAAGTTATGGTAACAGTAACAGCAAAAAATATACATCTGATTTTTTTATTTAAAAAAAAAAAGATATTTTTCAGCTAGTTTTCCTTCGATAGAAAAAAAATTACCACCAAAAGAAGAAAGCCCAAGTTGTTTTGAAAAAAAACAAGGTATAATCCACCTGGATGCACAAAGTAGTTGCAATCATTGATACAGTTTTACTAACACATCAAAGTTACAAACTTGGGTCGGGGGGTTAAGGTTTGTTTTACCCTTGGTCATGAAGGCCTGACTCTGTTTACTTTCACTTTAAATAGTTGGTTTGGGCCAAGCTGTCAACTGTCAGTGCTGTATAAACTGCATGTATCATCAGCTTCATACAGTATTCAGCTATTGAAACAAAATCGGACTGTGCTTTGCTCATCCATTTATAGGAAGCCTTGTATTTTATCACTGAATACATGTCTCTCTCTGATTGGCTGAGCCAGATTGTGAAATCATTAGCGTGCTTTTCCAGCTCAGCCAATCATAGGATGCCTTCTATTAATTGAGAAAAATATAAGCCTTCCTGTGAATGGCTGACCGATGCTCAGCCGACTAAAGTTGCAGCAATTAGTAAAATAATTAGTTATGTTATCTCCAGCTAAAACTGCAGTTTAGTTACAGAACTAAAATGTAGCATGGATAACTCGGAGGTTTCAGTTGGACAAAATACAGCCATAGTACTTTTTTAGGTCACTCATATTGCTTTGAGATTTTTGGCTTTTTTCTTTTTTATATGTAAAACAAAGACTGTATACATATAATAAAAATCAACAATAACCATTGACCCCAAATTTTGTCTGTCTTGTTTCATTTACAGTGGGCTTGTTGTTTACTCTGAAGGACCTCTAAACCTTGAACGCAAAGCAGAAGACATGTCGGAACTCTTTCGGCCTTTCCACACATTGCTAAGAAAAATCAGGCAAGTTGAAAGTTCCTGAAAATCTCTCAAGTTAATCAATGAGCATAGGTTCTTTAAATGCTAAATTCACCTTTTATGGAAAAAAAAAAAGATAAATGTACATATTTTTGCAGTATAAAAAATTACCATTTATGTTTTTTTCCACAGAAGCCTGCAAAGCATTTCACCTGGGATCAGTGTCAGGCTCCTGTAGACACTTACTCCTGCATTCTGCCTGTACCTCTTAATGGGATTTCTGTTAGAAAGCTAGTGAAAGTGTCAGTGAATTATGAGGACGCTCATCAGTGCCCTTGTAACTCATTGAGAACTACAAGCCCTCTGCTGCAGTGGCAGATGGGACTTGTAGCTTTTTCATTCACAGATAATGAGTGAAGCAGCTGTGCAGGCGTGGTGATTTAATGATAAAATGTGACAGTGTCTGCGGGGGAGAGGATCCCCTGTCTGCTGTAACAGGGAAGGGGGATTGGGGGGGTGAGGGCTGGAGGAGATTACATGTTACAACCTAAATATGGGTGTAATATGTAACATGCTCCAAAAGAGAACTTATTCTTTAAGTATGCTGGTGTTATCCCTACGATGGTCCAAAACTCTGCAATTCTGGTCAGGCCAGTATATCAAGGGATTCCTTGCAGAGTTTTGGAATCAGGGCTGTGACAGATCCCCTGTTCCTATCTAATGATAGTGGCTAAAAGACTGTTGTATTGTACAGGCTGATGAATATTTTATATGTGGCATTTGTTACAGAATCTGGAGTGTCAGCACCCGACCAGGTACATTGATGCCATTCTTCAATGGGGTCAGGCATAATACTCCAAAGCAACTCTATGACACGCACTGATCCACACATCAGCACTAAGGAAAAAGATCTTTTTTAGCAACAACCTCAGTTTGTGGGAGCAGTTTGCTTCTCTGTCTGCAATGATTTGGTCAGAAAGCTTTCACTTATATGCACCCTTTGTGATTCAGCACTTTTTTTTTTTCAATCGGCTGATGCATGAGTACTCCTGGGGTAGTGGGGTACCCCCTTTTTGCTGGGGTACAGCAGCCTCTGTATATTGTATGCCTTGTGTCACACAGAATGGTGGCCTCCTGATGACTTTGGGCCAACCTGCAACCTCAGAAACTCATTTATACTTTATGCAAGTTTGAGTTTGTCCAGAACAGGATTGTACGTACTGTACATCTTGCCTACCCTAGTCAGATCTGCCTTTTCTTCTTTATGTCAAGGATTTTGGCCTCAGTGTAATTTGTAGCTCCTCTATCTCTTGTCTGGGCCCCTCCAGAATGTTTGTTGTGCTAAATCCTTTCCCGAGAAGAGCAAACATTTTCACTTAAAGGAAAACTTCTAATAACCAGTACATCTCACTTTATATTTAATGGAAATCTCCATTCCCTTTCCTAGCTCAGAGTGGGGCCTTGGTTTTCTATAGACAGAAATGCTCCACCAAGAGTTTCCCCTCATTTGCACAAGTGTTGAGCCATTAAGGTTCCTGAAGCGGCAAGGGTGGGAGCGGAAGTTGGTGATGATGAGTATTTTTGACATAAGCACATTTTTCCACTTTTTTTGAAAAAGCATTACATAATGGTTCCAGTCCATCACCTGATTTTATTCATATGTAAAGTGAGTATGTCAGGATGACCAGTTGATTCTACAATCAGGGCTTCCATCAACCATTGCAGTTTGCCACTTTGTGATTCCTAGAAGGCGTTCTAGTTGCAGGGTAGGGCAGACCTGTGCAATATCAGATACAAAGACCTGCTTTGGAAGTAGCAACACTGCGGTAGGTCAGCCAGTGGAAGTCCTCAATGTTGGATTGGTGCCTCAGCTTTGACAGTTAATAATTCTAAAATATTTGTAAGGGAATCCCTTGCTAGTTGGGTTGTGTGCTCTGTTCCTTGACCTAAGCTATGAGAAAACTGACAATTTTCAAAGTTAGGTTTTCAAAGAATAGATCAAAAGGTCAACGATGAGGCTTGTACATAGAATCATTCGGGCACAGAAAACATAGCAAAAAATCAAAACCATCGTATCCAAAACCAGGGTCCAACAGATTTAGTGATCCTGTGTCCTTTACCGTAAGTTGAGCAAAGTGGTTTGAAGTTTCTTGAAGAAGGATCAGGGAATGGGGACCGGTAAGGTCTCGAAAAGGTACAGAGTTATGAGTAAAATGGCCATTTTTATGGTTGCAATCCTGCCAAAAAAGGAGATATGGTGTGAATTCCACTTAGAAAGGGGTAGCAGTAGCAACATTGTTCTCCAGCGAAGAAAAGTTCTCTTTATATAGTGTATCATAAGAAGCAGTCAATTTGATGCCTAATTATATCAATGAGGAGGTTTTCCACGTGTAATGGTAGGACTTAGATAAATGCTATAGTGTTTGATGGGATATTTTGAAAGGGAGAGCCTCAGTCTTAGAATTGTTAGGCTTATATCCAGAAAGAGAGCTATAGAAATGTAATTTGTTGTGGAAGCTGGAAAAAGACGTGTGCAGTTGGGTTAACGTTAAAAGGACATCATCGGCTAAGAGAAATTTTAAAGTCTTTATTATGGACTGTAATACCTAGAATATCAGGGCTTAATCTGATATGGGCCATAAGAGGTTCTATACACGAGTCAAAAATGAGAGGGAATAAGGCTAAGCCCCGTTACGTGCCGTTAGAAATGGCAGAAGAAAGGGAGGTAGCGTATGGTGTTCTGACACAAGCAGTAGGAGATGAGTATAGGCGGGTAATAGCTCTCAAGAAGGGTCCTTTGATACCCAAATAGCGAAGGGTGGCGATCATAAACTGCCAGCTAATCCTATCAAAGGCCTTTTCCACATCAATAGATTTCTGTGAGCCTGATACCTTTTATAGGGGAGTGCAAAATAAGCTTCTTACCTGGCCTCTGTCTCCACACATATAGATACTTGAAAAATGGACAGGATTCCACATTCTCTTCTCAGTCATTCTTAGCAGTTTGTTGTCTGACTTAAAGGCATAGACCACCTTTGTTTAAAAAAAAAATATATATATACAGGTGAAACTCGAAAAAATTAGAATATCGTGCAAAAGTTCATTTATTTCAGTAATGCAACTTAAAAGGTGAAACTAATATGAGATAGACTCACTACATGCAAAGCAAGATAGTTCAAGCCGTGATTTGTCATAATTGTGATGATTATGGCTTACAGCTCATGAAAACCCCAAATCCACAATCTCAGAAAATGAGAATATTGTGAAAAGGTGCAATATTCTAGGCTCAAAGTGTCCCACTCTAATCAGCTAATTAAGCCATAACACCTGCAAAGGGTTCCAGAGCCGGTAAATTGTGTCTCAGTCTGGTTCAGTAGGAATCGCAATCATGGGAAAGACTGCTGACCTGACAGTTGTGCAGAAAACCATCATTGACACCCTCCATAAGGAGGGAAAGCCTCAAAAGGTAATTGCAAAAGAAGTTGGATGTTCCCAAAGTGCTGTATCAAAGCACATTAATAGAAAGTTATGTGGAAGGAAAAAGTGTGGAAGAAAAAGATGTACAAGCAGCAAGGATGACCGCAGCCTGAAGAGGATTGTCAGGAAAAGGCCATTCAAAAGTGTGGGGGACTTTCACAAGGAGTGGACTGAGGCTGGAGTCAGTGCATCAAGAGCCACCACACACAGACAGATCCTGGACAAACAAACAATGTCAGAAGCGTCTTACCTGGGCTAAAGAAAAACAGACCTGGTCTGTTGCTCAGTGGTCCAAAGTCCTCTTTTCTGATGAGAGCAACTTTTGCGTCTCATTTGGAAACCAAGGACCCAGAGTATGGAGGAAGAATGGAGAGGCACACACTGCAAGATGCTTGAAGTCCAGTGTGAAGTTTCCACAGTCTGTGTTGATTTGGGGAGCCATGTCATCTGCTGGTGTTGGTCCACTGTGCTTCATTAAGTCCAGGGTCAACGCAGCCGTCTACCAGGAGATTTTGGAGCACTTCATGCTTCCTTCCGCAGATGAGCTTTATGGGGATGCTGACTTCATTTTCCAGCAGGACTTGGCACCTGCCCACACTGCCAAAAGCACCAAAACCTGGTTCAATGACCGTGGGATTACTGTGCTTGATTGGCCAGCAAACTAGCCTGACCTGAACCCTATAGAGAATCTATGGGGCATTGCCAAGAGAAAGATGAGAGACATGAGACCGAACAATGCAGAAGAGCTGAAGGCCGCTATTGAAGCATCCTGGTCTTCCATAACACCTCAGCAGTGCCACAGGCTGATAGCTTCCATGCCACGCTGCATTGAGGCAGTATTTGCTTCAAAAGGGGCCCAAATCAAGTACTGAGCACATATGCATGCTTCTACTTTTCAGAGGTACGATATTGTTCTGTGTACTATCCTTGTTTTATTGATTGCATGTAATATTCTAATTTTCTGAGATTGTGGATTTGGGGTTTTCATGAGCTGTAAGCCATAATCATCACAATTATGACAAATCACGGCTTGAACTATCTTGCTTTGCATGTAATGAGTCTATCTCATATATTAGTTTCACCTTTTAAGTTGCATTACTGAAATAAATGAACTTTTGCACGATATTCTAATTTTTCGAGTTTCACCTGTAAATGCACTTGTGATGAAATAGAATGTGCATTTATTAAAGTTTTGCAATGTGCAGGGCATTGCAACCATAATCAGTGCATTGAGGGTGCAGTACAAGGGCTCCTGTGTGGTTTACTCCCAGCCCCAGAGGAACACAGAGATACATGTTATGTGGCTGGAGGTCACCACACATGTGCTGAGGCAGTCTGTAAATCCCTCTGCAATAGTGGAAAATGGGACTTCTCATTCACAAATCCTTGAGCTAACACATTGTGAGCAGGGAGAAGCACTCCGGAATTCAGGAAAATGGAGACGGGGTTGAGGTGGGGGTTGGAGAATGCTACCATGTTTCATGTTAAACACATAGTATAAAAGTTGGACTATACTTTTCCCACTTACCTGGAATTGTTCTTTAATTTATTCACTATATTCATTCTAGTCTTTAATATTCTATGTTGGCATTACTTTAATAGTAATTCACATCTTGATGGATTGGCCTCCCAAGATATTTTCTGAAGGTTTCTTCTCGAATAGTTAAATAGAATATTAAGCCACAGTGCTGTCTCTTAATAATGATATGCTGTTTTTGATTACTTGTGTGATGTTACAATAATACCTGGGGATTAAGTCAAATTAATTCAGTCTTCTGCATCCTGAAAGTACTGGTGTTGTCTAATTGGAGCTAATTTTCTACACAGCAACCCTGCACACTAATTAGTGACTGTCAGAATATTAATAGTCACACATCACTCCTTCCCTCCACTCCGGCTCCAAACTCACACTGCAGGCAGTAGATTGGAATATGGCGCGCTGTGCTCAGTGCGTATAATGGAGCGCTGTGCATTAGGGAAGATGCTTTTTACATTTATTGTTTGTGTATATTATTATTTAGGTTCATTTATTCCATCCATATCGGCTAATGGTTCCCAAATGTAGTCCTCAGGGTGGCAGGTCTGTCCTTCAGAATTATGGGTGTTTCTAAAGATTTGTTGATTGATCCCAATTTACAAGAAGCGCACTTATATCATATCATTGTGTGTCATGGGCAGCAAGGGACTGTTGGCTGGAAGTTTGGGCACTCCTAGGGCGAAAGGGCCTGATGAGAAGAGCGTGGTATGAATGCGGGACAAAGCAGAGAAAACTTTACCAGATGCACTGATAATTGCTGCAGCACATATTTTTTTAATGGGACCCTAGTTTTACTTTAAGGGGTTAAGCATACCTGACTTGTGACTTTGCTTGTGTGTGAATCATCTGAGACTCCACAAAAGCACAGATATTAAAGTAGTTCTAAAGGCAAAATATTTTTTACCATAATGCATTGAAGTACAAAAAAGTCCCAGTAGCTGTATCACCTCCCCCACCTTCCTAAATACTTACTGGCGTCCTCACTTGATCCAGCGCTGTGTCTGTCTGCAGCAGTTCTCTCCTCTCTCCCTGCTCTCACAGGACATGAAGGCAGCATTGGCTCCTGCTGCTGTCGGTCGAATTCTGTGAGCAGAGAGCAGGGGGGGGGCTTTGGGTTGGGTGAAGCCAAAACTGAGCTGTGTGTCTATGGATGCACACAACCCTGTTCAGCAGCACACAGCTTGCTATGGGGGCACATTATTTATTATTTATTTATTTCAGGTACTTGTATAGCGCTGTCAATTTACACAGCGCTTTACATATATATTGTACATTCCCATCAGTCCCTAACCCTACAATCTAAGGTCCCTAACTCACATTCATACATACACATACTAGGGACAATTTAGACAGGAGCCAATTTAACCTACCAGCATGTCTTTGGAGTGTGGGAGGAAACAGGAGTACCCGGAGGAAACCCACGCAGTCGCAGGGAGAACATGCAAACTCCAGGCAGGTGGTGCCAGGGTTGGGATTCGAACAAGCGACCCTAGTACTGCCAGGCGGAAGTGCTAACCATTTAGCCACTGTGCTGCCCCACATGAAGGGAAGGAGCAGCGGGGGACCCCAGAAGAGGAGGTAAAGGATTTCTATGTGCAATAGCTTTGCACGGAGCAGGTAAGCATAACATGTTCATTATTTTAGATTAAAAAAATAAATTTAGAACCACCGTAATAACAAAAAGTGTGTAGTGTAAAAATTCAAGTCCGTTTACAAGTGTCAACAAAAATAAGTGTTCAGCAGTGCTTACAGAGTTGCCTATGTTGATGTCTTGGATTAGAATAGAATAGATAAAAATGTATTTAGAAGCGGAGTCTCCTTTTCCCAGATCTGATAGAGTTAACCCATTTACGTTTGTTACATATAGTTCCAGGTGAGGCCGGGTACTGCTTTTCCTCCTTGACAGCTTTTAACCTTCCTGTCTCCTCTCCGTCGTTCCTGGTTTATTAAGCTTATGGATGACTGGCTTTTTTATTTTTCTCATTTGGGAGGTAACAAATGAGAAGCACAATGTATCATTTCATGGTCCCGGCCATGGGCAGCACTGAAGTGATATAACTCGTGGCCCTTTATCCCCCGTCTCTGAAATCTCATTAGATTGTTGCCGAGGCTCTCATTGCCCCAGCCGGTTTGGGTTTTGTATAAGCTCTGCTATGGAGATGATTTTAGATTTCTCTTCATAAAGCGGTTTCCTAAAACGACCTTCCTGATTGTTCCAGTGGAGCCATAATCATTAGCGTGTGTTATTAGTATTCAGTTTGTTTGCAGTGTGTGACTACCGAAGCATGCCAATGTGTTTATCGAGCATTATGGGATCGCTGGCCTGTGCATGCTCTCCAAATAATATTAAATCAGTGACGTCACATTTTTGGTGATTCTCATTTCTTTTTGGGCGCAAAGATTTAGAAGGGGCCTAAATGAAGTAAATATGTTTGATGTAAAGGGTAATTGTAGATTGCTTTAAACTAAAGTGTTTGAATATTTGAGTTTCTTAGTCATACAGTACAGGACATAGGATCTGTAATCATTACCGTTGGGTGTATGCAGCTGCCTTAAAGTGTTACTAAACCCACAACAATAAAAATCAGTCTGTATATGTAGTACAGCATGCCTGTTATACTCACTGTGGAATCGAAGGGGTTAATCCCCCACATATATAAAAATGCTGTTTGATCCTGTCTTCTCCAATCCATCTGCCATAGTACAGAGCACCAGTGGCAACTCTGCACATGCTCTATGTGGTGTGTAATGCTGGAGAGTTTTTTTTTTTTTTTTCCTTTTGGGAGGGTGCATGTGATCAGTACAGGCCAATCAGCACTGTCCAGACAGAGGGTCAGTTGTCATGCAGCCTCAAAGAACAGTCAGAAGAGAATGAAAACTCCTCTTACAAGATTAACCAGTGTTCGGCTGGACACTGATAGACGTCACAAGCCAGTTAGCTGTTTATATTTACTTAAGTAATTGCTATTCCATGTTCTGTATACTGAAGAACAGATATAATAAATACAGGGTCATGGGTTTAGTAGCACTTTAAGGTGAATGGACATTGGCAAAAAGAGAAGGCTGCAGGGACATCCCCCTATATTACCCATCCCACTCTCAGCTTGCCTTGGTTTTTTACTAGTGTCCTTAGGTAATGGACTTCTTCTCTCTACTAATAAAAGCTTGCCTTCCTCCTATGGAGGGTTTTCTCTCTCTGATGATGATTTTTCTACCAAGATTCCTGCTGCACCATAGTTTTTGTGGCTCCTACCACAGTTCCTGAATCAGTTGGTTTCTCGGAAAAGCCTTGGGGGATCGTGCCTGAACCTTGCTGGATTGAATAAGCAGGGTCAGGCTGTAATATGGCTGACATGCACTGGATCCCTGCTGTATGTGATCTCCTTGGCACATTAGCTGCAGGGTGTTTTACTGATCCAGGGCTGTGGTCTACCAGCTGCCATGAAGATACCTATGTAGTTCAACCCATTGTGGAGGTCAAAGCCAGGGTGGGGAATATGCCCCTGTTAATCCTGCCTGCCAGTAGCTTTAGCTTTCAGTAGAAGGCAGAAACCTTTAAACATGCCCAGGGTGCCTTTTCATCTTCTAAACCCCCTCAGGTCTCATGCACTCTGCTGCTCCACATTTTTGGAGCCATTTGTGCTTTTTGCCATAACCCCTTGAACACAACTCAATAAAAGCCTATGTGAACATTGTGGAACTGGAGAAAGTACAGAGAGGGGCAACCAAACTGATAAGAGGCATGGAGGAGATTAGCTATGAAGAAAGATTAGAGGAACTGAATGTATTCTCTCTGGAGAAGTGGAGATTAAGGGGGGATATGATCAACATGTATAAATACATCAGTGGTTCATATAGTGAACTGGGTGTAGAGTTATTCACCTTGAGGTCATCACAGAGGACAAGGGGGCACTCTTTACATCTGGAGGAAAAGAAATTTAATCTTCAAACACGGAAAGGTTTCTTCACAGTTGAGAGCTGTGAAAATGTGGAATAGACTCCCTCAAGAGTTGGTTCTGGTCAGCTCAGTGGATTGCTTTAAAAAAGTCCTGGATTCTTTCTTAGATACACAGAATATAACTGGATACTAATATTTATAGGTAAAGTTGATCCAGGGAATATCCGATTGCCTCTCAGGGAATCAGGAAGGAATTTTTCCCCTGCAGAAGCAAGTTGGATCATGCTTTGCTGGATTTTTTTGCCTTCCTCTGGATCAACTGTGGGTGTAGGATTAGAACTTTTTTTTTTAATGGTTGAACTGGATGGACTTTTTTTTTCAGCCAGACTAACTATGTAAGTGTATGTTTGAGGTGGCCTCAGCCTGCACTGCTCCACAAGCCACAACCTCGAACGTGTTTTTCCCACACAATGGGGCTTAGTTACAGAGGACCTCTATGAATAGGCCCCAGTGGACGGGGTAAAATGTGTCAGCTTGGCTTTTGGGTGCGGTGTGGGTTGAGGCCACCTCATACATACACTGATACAGATCGGGCCGGGGAGCAGCAGGACTCACTCTAATTTGCTTCCCTGTGGCTGTGGCTGTTTTTTCAGGGCACACTTTCTGACCAGTAGGTCCTGGCTCTTCTCCTTTGGCACAGAGTAGTGATTTCTTCACACTGTTTGGAATTTTCTAACACAATATCAGATTTCATGGACAGAATTTCAGGCCTTATCAAGGCCATAGATAGCAGGGCTCACATTTTTGCTCCTCCCTTTCCAACTGGATTTCAATTTACTACAGCCAGATGAAGAAATACCTACTTTACATGTGTCTGCAAATTGTTTTTGTGCATTATGTAGTCATTGCACTATTCAATGCATTTGATGATAAGCCCACTGGTTTGTAAAGTCACCAGGGGCGGACTGACCATTTGGAAACTCGGGCACTGCCCGAGGGCCCGAGGTCAGTAGGGGGCCCCATGAGATGCCCCTGGTACCTTTTTCATAGGCTTTTTTTAGTTTGGGCAAGGACACAGGGGTCCCATGATCCCCTATTGCCCGGGGGCCCCATGAGTTGTCAGTCCACCCCTGGTCACCAGTGATGACAGAGGTCTGTTGGCTCTCTCTTCTGTTTTTTCCTACTGCAAATGCTGGATGCTAGGCCATAATGCTGATCCATTGTCTTCAATACAATGTCACTGACCTGGAATGAGTTTGCAGTTCCGAGTTATGTGCTCACTACATGTTTGTCCTGTGGCTGTGAAGGTATTGAAGCCAGAGAAGCCAGGCAATTAGTATGTTCAGCTCAGCAGTGGCGTTCTTTATGCTGCTTTCAGGTATTTCTCTTGGCACGATATTCTTTCAAGGTTCTTCCTTTTTACAGATTTTAGCATAAACATTTCATATTTATTCTTGATCCCTTTGTATTTCAAATGCATGTCCCCTAATGATAGTGTTTTCTTTTTTTTCCTTTTGAATAAAACCTGCCAAATTGTCCTCAAGTTGATTCTAGAGTGGAATATATTTTAAGAGACGTGCACATTTGTGAAATGGTGCTGCTAGGTCTCATAGCTCTTCCTTTATTCCAGCATTTTGCTTACTATAGAAAGTGAATGGCCTCTTTGATGCATTAACATATGTCAGGCATTTTCAAATGCCAATGAGACATTTTGAGATGTAGCTACTTGTGCAATTGTAGCACCTTTTGTAGCGGCGCTGGTTTATTGCTTTTGCTAAGAGAACATCTGCAGAAATAGAGCTGAAAAACGTAATTTCCTTAGAGTGATTTATTTACTGTATTTCACAAGAATGAGCATGCCTGTTAAAAAGTGTATTTCCATCCAGAAGTGTTTTCATATGAATAAAGTAAGACAGGGTCTTTAACCATTGATGCATAGATGACCAGGCCAAATTTAACAGCATCAACATGCGCTGGGTATCTTGACAGTAACTCTGTAACTAATTTTCATCTAAATATTTTTGATAAGTAAAGCCTTAATTTGGTACATTGCTTTAATATAATCCCTGCCCAGTATTTTTGTTCTAGTCTGACAAATGTTCACCAATTTTTTAAAAATGATTGTATTATTACTGTAATTGTAGCTGAAAGCTATTAAACTGGTGGCACTGGTGTGTTTTCACATTACCGGGAACCACTCTGATTGGTTCCTGATTCGTAAGCTTCTCATATACGTAGCAGATTTTGGTTGGTTCCTGATTAAAGGGTAAGTTCACTATTGGAACATGTTACATGTTCCACTTGTATTTAGGTTTGAACATGTAACATGTTCCAAATTCTGCAGCTTGTCACTCCCCTCCTTGTGACAGCGGGCGAGGGATCCTGTCCCCTTACCCACTGTCACAATTATGTGTAAAAAATGTGGCTGTGAAGGGCTCCGCCCACATCGCCTTGGCTGTCATTCACAGTTTCCTGTGAATGAATGCCTACAAGTACCATCAGCTGTTGTGGCTGAAGGCGTGTAGTTCTCAGTGGACTGTGAGGATGCTGTTATGTGCTCTTGTAGTCCATTGATTCTTCCTGCCTTCGAGTAACTGCCTGCCCATATGAGGTATGGAAGACAGCTTAATGAATGTCTGCAGGATCCAGGCATTGCAACCACGGTCCTAAGCTTTGCACAATTGATGAGAATATTGGAGAAACGATTGTCCGTTTTTTTTTGTTTTTTCTTCTTTGCATGCTGGTCTTGTATTGAAAATGAAGAGGTTACTAAAGTTGTGACAATTCTCGTACAACAGAATACAACTTCTGAAGTGATTTATTGTAATATGTTCTTTAATTCCTTAGCATGCATGGTCTTGGTCTTCCGTTTTTTTAACGAGTTAAACAAAAATCGTATGCTCTGGTATCATACAAAAAACATTTTCATGTTTGTCCCTTCGGATAATTTTGCATGAACTGTCGTGATTAGCTCTCGAAAGCTGTGTACGAATGATCAGAATATCGTACAATCACTTTAAAACCAGTATTTTTTTTCGCCTGATTTTTTGACAGTGTGTACTAAGCATTATTGACTATAATAAATGCACTTTTTTTTTTTACCTGCAAAAAGATGTGCATTTATTATTTTTTTTGTAAAAGGTGAACTTATCTTTTAAAGGAGAAGTTCACCTCTTAACAAAAAATAATAAATGCACTTTTTTTTTTTTGCAGGTAAAAAAATGTGCATTTATTGTTTTTTGTTTCTGGAGTCTCTAAAGCATTGCACCAGCAATCAGCAGATTGCTAGTGCCATGCAGGTCTCCTTCAGACCTGTCTGTATATCTGAGTGCCCACACATCTCGTACGGGCAAGCAGATGCTTACTGAAAGGAAGACTCAACTCCACAGCGCAGTGGTAGTTCACTGAGAACTACAAGCCAACAGCTGCAAAGTCTGATAGAACTTGTAGTTTTCCCATTCACAGAACACTGTGAATGGATGACGTGGCCACGCAAACTTGTGACAGCGGTTGAGAGAAGATCCCCCACTCGTTGTCACAACGGGGATCAGGATGTGTGGGGGCCGGTCCATTCATAACATGTTACACACTGAATTTGGGTGTAACAGGATACGAAAGGTGAACTTATCCTTTAACTCTTTAAATAAAGAACCTTCAACGTGTGTGTTGGGATTATATAAATGAGCATAGCGCAGGGTAGTCTTACTGTATCAACAAGGTTTCTCACAGGCAGAAATGCCAAAAAGGCAGGTGTTCCCAGATATGCGCTCAGGACCAAAAATGCATTGGTCAGCCAAGAAAACTGCAGCAAGTGAAAGACTGGCTTCTCTTCTCATTTGGAAGATGTCAAGTGGGATCATCCACTCGGAGTTGGCAGAAACCAGTGGGGCAGGATCCTGGTATGCCCATCTAGAGTCCAGAGAAGTCTGGCCAGAAGTAGTCTTCAAGGAAGACTTGCAGCTAAAAAGCCATATCTCCAACATGGAAACAAGGCCAAGTACCTTGCCTATGCATGAAAACTGGAATTGGTGTGCGGAAAAATGGCAGCAGGTTATCTGGACTGATTAGTCCAAATTTTAAATATTTGGCTGTCTTTGTGGGGAAAAAAAAATTATATTTGGCTGTACCAGAAGTCCAGTTTTTCACAGAAGGCTTGGAGAGCAGTACAAGATTGAGTGTCTGCAGGCAGGAGTGTAGATTGGTTGAGGTTCTTCTTGGGTTTGGGACTGCATTACCATGATGCTAAAAAGTACAGGCCGATTTCTTTTTCTTATTCATCTGATCCATTTCTGATTGGTCTCAAGTTCCTCCTGAAGCAGAAAAATGACCCCAAACATTAAGTAAAAGACATAAAGAACTATCTTAAGCAAAAAGAACAATGGGTCCTGGAAGAGATAGTATTGTCCCAACAGAGCCCCAGATATAAACAACATTCAGTTGGTCTGTCTTGGATTACATGAGGAGACCAAAGCAAATGAGACAATCTAAAGTCACAAAAAACTGTGGTTTGTTCTCCTTTATCAGTGGGTCCCAACTGCTGCAGCCCAATACTGACCAGTACAGACGTCCGTGACCTTCAGCCTATTAAAAATGGCTTAGTGGACCACCCTGTGCTAGGCATGCTGTTATTAGCCCCATCCCCTATTCTCTCCCCCCTTCTTTACCATCTGTCCCACCTCGATTGCTAGACCCATTGAAGTTCCCCAGCATGCTTTTGTCCATATCTGTGGACATGTTTGTGGTGGCGTCAATACAATACTGGCTGACTGGGGAAGATCGTGGTATGGTACCACTGTTTTAGATGTTTGGAACAGCCTACACGTCGAGTTACTTAAAAACTGTGTGCGAGTGTACCTTGGTGAATTGATGCTGGTTTAAAGGCAAGGGGTTGATTTTTTTTATGTTTATGTACTCTCTAGGTTATTAATTGATAACTCATTTTTGTATGTGTGTGGGCGTGTGTGTGTGTGTGTGTGTGTGTGTGTGTGTGTGTGTGGGGGGGGGGGGTGGGGTGGTTTGAGAACCTCAGTTAAGCTGCAAAGATGAGTCAGGAATGTCCAAGGATGATTCTGCTCCAACATTCACATGTCAAGGATAACAAAATGGAAGTTTCCAGGCCCCAAAATTCATATTTATTTACCAGCATGCTGATGATCACAAAGCTCATTCTTCATCTGTACAGGACCCTGAGCCTTGGGGTACAAAAGTAGAGTGTGGGACATGTCTGCTAACTTATTCTGATTGACGTTCCCATCTGTGGCTGGTGGACATAAGCCTGCTTATGTGAGGTTTGCATTCAAAATCAACCGGATTGGTTTATGGCCATCTTTTCTTCAATAAGTACAACAAACCAACAGTTCCTGGGGACAAAACTCCGCAAATGACCATTCCTGCAATGTGAAGTGATTTCGACCATTGCATAACTTTCATCAGTTTGACCGATAGCTTATTTTAAAAATAACAGGTTCACCTGTGAATTGTAATGATGATGGTGTCCTCCACTGTGTATTATATGCCATTTATTAACAGAGGCACAAATTATCTGTTTAAAGGTAAAAAAAGGACATATGTTGATGATCAGTCCTGATTGAGTGCTGTGCTCAAACATCTTGCTATTATCCACTGTCACTGATTGATGATTTATCTTGCTTTGGGCTCAGTGTGAAATGAATGTAATACCTTTTTATGGATCATCCCTCGCTGATTAGCAGATTGTTAGCGGGATACGATGATTCCATTTAGAGAAATGTCCGGTGTTACCACGCATTTCATCTAATAGCAAAGATGTGGCAGCTTAATCATACTGGGTGCTTGAGACAGATCTCATGCATGCCATTGTTGTATTCCAGCCGATGTCCTTGCTGAAAAGTGGTTTTGAGACATTGTAGTTCAACCTTTAATCTTAGCTTGTGATGAATACCGGACTATTATAGGCAGTTTAGTAAACTGCCAAAAGAATGCAATCAGTGTTGTGGTTGTTTTTTTTTTTTTTTCTTAATTGAAGGCCCAACATGCTTTCCAGGTTTGGATATTTTATACATGGTTACGTTGGTTGTGCTTAGACCAATGTAACTATGCATATACCTGTAGCACTACCCCCGCAGGAGCCTCTTGGTAGATTGGGTTCTCTGTTCTTCTGCCTCAACCCTGAGAACAACCTCAGCCCCACTGACACACCAGGTTAAGCAAATAGATACTGTTCTGCTACTGGGAACACAAATATAGATACCCTGCACACAACTAAGGTTCAGCATCAAAAAGCAAACATCGGACTGATTAGTGGTAAATGAACCCAATATATTGTCATGGGTTCCAGTAAATAGCAGTATGCACATAAATGCGAAAGTAAAGGATTAGATCAAGCACAGTTCACTAGGCTGTAGCAGCATAGAGTTTATGAAGCTAAATTAGAGTAAACCTGGCAATCTTCAATAAGTAATGGCATTAGAAAATGGTAACAACAGTGGTAGTCAATACTGCAATAACTTGGCTATATCCACTTTAAAATGTACTCTATATGAATGACAGCAATGAAATTTAAAACTCCCTAAAGTAGTACCTCCTTGCTATGTACTGTAGGCAATTTTTTGTGCAGTAGTTATCTCATTGAGCAGACTTTAGCCCTAGTTCTTCAGCCGGCTAGCGATGGGGCCCAGTCTTTATGGTGCTGCACATAAGTACAGTCCCAGTAAAGTCTGTATGCAGTAAATAATGCTGCTAGTTATATGGCCAGTCCCTATGTGCTCAGTCTCTGCTAGCAGCAACAGGTTAGTGGCAGCAGTGTCCTCTCACCAGTCCCAGTGGTACAGCAACATAGGTCTCACTGTTCACTTATCTAGTTTCTGGATCCTGTCCTCAGCACACAGCCGCAGACTTGTGGCAGGTGGATGTGCATACAGAAGCAGCGATTTATACACCTCGCTGTCCTCGCGATAGAGTCCCTCGATATTCAGCCTGTGAAAAATACAACCCTCTCTTTCTCTTTATACCCAGCTCACATTGGAAAATGTAGTCAATAGACTGCCATAGTAAAGTTTATTTCCTGAACTTCTTCTCCTGTAATTCAATGCCAACCATCAAGTCTCTTCAGCTCCTTCTGCTTGTCAGCTCCCCCTGGTGGAAGGAAGCGATGTAGTGTTAACCTGTTCAGATGAAGTCTATTGGGAACCCAGAGAGCATTGCAGCAGTGTCCTAAACTGCTCTCTCTGTCTCTAGCCAAGCACTTGGCTACATACTATACCTGACTGATGCCCCTGGAAGCTGAAGTAGTTGACATCGGTACTCCAGTGATCCCCACTTGCTTCGGGTCATGTACTGAGTGTCTGGCCTGCTGCATTCAGCACACAAGAGGTCAGTCACTCAACACATGTGCCATTCAGAGAGTGCTTTGCATCTCCTGAATTAATGCAGAGCGTTCTCTGATTGGATGAGGTGAATGGGCGGGGTAATGACACTAATAAGAGAATGCATTTTTGTCTCCATAGCACTTAAAAACTAACAAAGGTCCAAACCCACAATCACCCCTCGACCCCCCCCCCCCCCCAACCCGTCAAAAAAATGTTGGGCTTGTCTTTATAAATCTTACAAAATACAGTGATGAGAGGAAAAACAGATTTCAAACTTGTGTTCCTTTACCTCTTATTGTTAAAGAACTCAACAAGAATACATTCTGCGCAGAAGAGGAATCCAGAGATTCAGCAGAAAAAAGAACTTAAAATAAGGACCTCTGTGTTGCAAGGTCACAGTTTTAGCAGCAATTTCAATAGTAGATTTGTATGTGCATTCCTGAAGTTGCTATCATCATCTAGGCAATTTTATTTAAGGCAGCACCTTAATATTCTATTTGGTAGCAAAGAGCATGTTCACTGTGCTTTTCAGAGCTTTGCTGTACATTGCAGTCATTTAAATAAAATACAACTTCGTGTAATAGCTCTTACAATGACATTCCTTACAGGTAGATAATTGTACAGCTTCTCATTAAATGTGTCCATGAAAGCATCCATGCTTTGGAATCAAGCATTGCTGATGTATTATAGAGGATATTGGCATTATGGTTAGAGATTAACACAGTTTGCTGGGCTACGATACATGACAACTACTGGGCTTGTTTTGTTTTCCACATTTAATGAAATGTTGTACACTGATAAGCCATAGCATTATGACCACTAACTTAAGTATTGAATTGAGTAGCTCCCCATTTGCCTTCAAAACAGCCCTGACTTGGCAATGGCTCCATTAGACCTCTGAAGGTATAATGCGGTATCCAGGACCAAGCTGTCAGTAATGGAGATTCCAGGAGACAGGCAGTTACTGTAGGAGAGCTGGACAGGGCCGTAGAAGGTCCTTAACCTATCATCAGGACCAGTATCTACTCCTTTTGTGCAAGGAGTAACAGGACGAGCACTGCCAGAGCCCTACAAAATGACCTCCAGCAGGCCACTGGTGTGAATGTCTCTTACCAAACAAACAGAAACAAACTTCATGAGGGTGGCCTTAGGGCCCGACGTCCTCTAGTGGGCCTGTGCTCACTGCCCGGCACCATAGAGCTCGATTGGCCTGAGCACATGTAACAGATGTGAAAGGGTCTGGAGAAGCCATGGAGAACGTTATACTACCTGTAACATTGTTCAGCATGACCGTTTTGGTGGTGGGTCAGTGATGGTCTGAGAAGGCATGTCCATGGAGGAGACTCACAGACCTCTACAGGCTAGGCAGTGGCAACCTGACTGCCATTAGGTTTCGGGATGAAATCCTTGGACGCATTGTCGGACCCTACGCTGGTCCAGTGTGTCCTGATTCCTCCTGGTGCACGGCAATGCCTGGCCTCATGTGGGCCTCAGCTGAGCTGCTGGTCCTTCCAGTGTTCCTCTCAGACTCAGTCCCTTACTGGAAGCCAGCTGGTAGCTGCTGTCACTGTGGAGTATATTTGGTTAATATATATTTTGTCTTTAATATTGGTGCTGGTGCAGCTTATGGCTCTTATTTTTGCAAATTAAAAGTTTAGCAGTTTCATGTTTTGTTGATTTAATATTTTCTACTTTTTTCTTTTTTACTTTGGGGGGGGGGGGGGTGGAACAAGTAGCTGGTCTTGCCTAGGGCACAAAATAGTCTAGCACCAGCCCTGCATGCCACAAGAGTTTCCGTTTTGATGTTGCACTGACCCATTCATCTAGCAATTACAATGTGGCCCTTATCAAGTCACTCAAATCATTAATCTTGCCCATTTTTTTCTTTCAACACATCAATTTCAGATATAACATGTTCACTTACTGCCTAATCTATCCTACACAGTTTCAGGTGATATTGTTACAAGATAATCAGTGTTGTTCACTTTACCTGTTGGTGGTCACGATGTTATCGCTGTTTGGTGTATAGTCATAGGGGAATAAAGGGGTATGTCTTAGTGGAAACAGGTTAATCGGAGTCCATTAAACCTGTTGATTATAAGTTTAATTTTTGATCAGAGTGATTCAGTAAAATGTATTAAAATCTCTAAGAAAAAAAAAACTATTTTCTGCTAGGTCTCCTATATAATTAATGTCAATTCCTGCCATTGTATCTTGTCTGTCTTTTCAATTAAAATTGCGAGTGAAATTGTGTATTTAGTCTATCATAACATTTTTAATGTGATAATTTCCTTACATGGCTAGTTAATTTCAGTGCACATTAGTAATTGCTTCTTCTCTTTTTCAAATCCTTGCAGAGATCTTCTTCAGACATTAACGGAAGAAGAGCTGCACACTCTAGAACGGAACCTTTGCATATCACAAGATATGGAGTTTCCTGTCCGGACTGACCCAGAAGTGCCCAGAGCAATCTCTCCTGTCTTAATTGCTGCCTTACCCTCAGAAGAACCACTTTCAACAAAACCTGAGAACACGGAGGTAGAACTGGCTTGCTCTATGCAGTATGATGAGCAGGAGCTGGAGCAGCTTAATATGATGGTCCACAGAGTTGGTGATGAAATGTCCTCTTTACTTTCTCCACCAAGTGTCTGCCAGTCACCTGCTCACAGGGCTAGCTCCAGCACAGAGGCCTCACCAAGTAGACGCCCTAGAGACCAACTCGATGATGAGGATAGGGTGTTCTTCATGGAAGACCTTGATGGAGCCTTGGATGGACTTTCTAGAAGAAGAACCTCAGAAAATACAAGTGCTTGGGTCAACAATTCCTGTTATAACCCTAAGCAGACCTCTCTGTGCCAAGACACACTTGTACAAAATGGGGATATGGACCATATTGATCTGTTGAAGGAAGCAGAAAGTGATATAAGCAATAACAACAACATTGATGGAACTAAAATACTCATGTCAAGTGCTACTCTGCAAAACTCTTGTAGTTGTTTAGAGATGGCAGAATCACAGGTATACCTCAATGGCTGGGATGTGAATGGTGATGATGCAGAGACAGCGGAAATGATTGCTAACAGAACTGGCGGAATGAAAATCTCGGCAACTGTAATCTTCAATCCCAAATCATGTGCAACTTCAGCGTCTGCGGAAACTTCACCGGATTTAGCCTGCAGCCACTCCCCTCTTTCTTCAGACCCTTTAACAAGTCATGAAGGGGATGAGGCCCACAAACTTAGCTTAGCAGCCACAAACTGCCTAATTAATTCATGCGTGTGTTGTGGTAGCTGTGATGATACAAGGGAGGACAGTTTGGAAAGCTTAACAGCTGTTTGCTCACCAGGTAAAGTGATAAATGCTTCCTATAGCTTAATAAAGTCCAAAGAGATTGGTCATTTAGAAAGACGAGAGTGTGCAGTGTCTGCTAAAGAGGTGTTGATTGAAACCCCCCCTGTTTTGTTACTGGAAAAAGACTCGGGTAGACAGGAGCAAAGACACTCCAACTCTTCTAAGTGCCTGGCACATACCTCAGGTTCACAATTAGGGACAGACAGTGAGTCTGAAGAGGCAGTGGGGGCCTCAAGTCCACAACTGAAGAGAGTGTTGAGAAGGAAAGACAATGACGGGAATAACAGGCAAACACAACAAACAGAAGAGGCTAGCTTGGATGCCACATCTAAAGAAGACATTCTAACTAGCACAAGGTAAGAACACCTTGCTCAACTTTTATTACTGCTTTGTAATTGTTGGATAATCTTATAAACCCTGGTCTATTTAAAGTGCAAAATATGGGGGCTTATGTGTGAAAAAAGGGGGGGAAGAGGAAAATTGATTGTTGCCCACCTGATTTTCATTGCAGAAATGACAATTGTAAGTCGGCATGTGCACCAAGTAATTTTTCTTGTCAATGCCCTTTTTATACATTGACTCAATTTTTTTTAAGTTAAAGAGCTACGTTTGTTGCAAATGATATAGAAATGTGTAATCCTGGTGTCTGTGCCCACCTCCTCCTTTCCACCATAGTGATTGACAGCACAGTTTAACACAGTGCAGAATATTGGAAGCTTCTTTTGCAACATGGGAGCTGTATCAGCCCAAATTTGTTATGTTAGGTGTTGGTGCCAAAGCTTGTTACTGGTATATTATGGCTTTGAGTTTTTGGCACCAAGAGCAAATGTTCAGCCCTGGCCAAAAGTTTTGAGAATGACACAAATATTAATTTTCACAAAGTCCGCTGCTTCAGCATTTTTCGATCTTTTTGTCAGATGTCAGTATGGTATACTGAAGTATAATTACAAGCATTTCATAAGTGTCAAAGGCTTTTATTGACAATTACATTGCGTTTATGCAGAGTCAATGTTTGCAGTGTTGACCCTTCTTTTTCAAGACCTCTGCAATTCGCCCTGGCATGCTGTCAATCAACTTCTGGGCCACATCCTGACTGATGGCAGCCTATTCTTGCATAATCAATGCTTGGAGTTTGTCAGGATTGGTGGACATTTTTATATTCACTCGCTTCTTGAGGATTAACCGCAAGTTCTCAATGGGAGTAAGGTCTGGGGAGTTTCCTGGCCATGGACCCAAAATTTCAATGTTTTGTTCCCCAAGCCATTTGGTTATCACTTTTCCTTATGACAAGGTGCTCCATCATGCTGGCAAAGGCATTGTTCATCACCAAACTGTTATTGGATGGTTGGGAGAAGTTGCTTTTGGAGGATGTTTTTGTACCATTCTTTATTCATGGGTGAACACATGAATGGTCTCAGGATGCTTTACTGTTGGCATGACACAGGACTGATGGTAGCGCCTACCTTTTCTTTTTCGGACAAGGTTTTTTCCAGATGCCCGAGGTGATTGTAGCCGTACCTTGAAGAAGGGGACATACCCCGAAAGCTTGTCCTCAAAATTGTATGTTAGTGCAAATAAAAAAAGTATCACGGACAGTACTCAATTGTTTCTGTTCCAGATGCCCCAAACAATCGGAAAGGGGATTCATCAGAGAAAATAACTTTACCACAGTCCGCAGCAGTCCAATCCCTGTAACTTTTGCAGAATATCAGTCTGTCTCTGATGTTTTCCTAAAGAAAAGTGGCTTCTTCACTGCCCTTCTTGATAACAGCCCATCCTCCAAAGGTCTTCTCCTCATAGTGCATGCATATGCACTCACACCTGCCTGCTGCCATGCCTGAGCAAACTGCACTGGCAGGGCCCCAATCCCGCAGATGAATCAACTTTAGAAGATGGTCCTGGCACTTACTGGACTTTCTTGGACACCCTGAAGCCTTCTTTATAACAATTGAACCTCTCGCCTTGAAGTTCTTGATGATCCGATAAACGGTTGATTTAGGTGCAATCTTATTAGCAGCAATATCCTTGCCTGTGAATCATTGCTTTTGTGCAAAGCAGTGATGGCTGCATGTGTTTCCTTGCAGGTAAATTTATTATTTGTGTCATTCTCAAAACTTTTGGCCAGGGCTGTAAATTTTGTAGCTCCCATAGTTGTCCCTATGTTGAAGCAAACACCACTGAGCCCTCCAATGCTTTACTCTCACGTTTAACTCTGAACCTTCCACCCCTAATACTTGCCAGTTTAATACTTAAAGGTAGAAGTCAAGTCAAATCCTATCTAAACTTAAAGCAGAAGTATGGCCAAATCTCTCATAGCCATACTTCTCCTGTGGGTCACTTTGTTCTGCACTCCTGTCACTCAGATTCAGCCAATGGGGCTAAAGTCTGCTGTCATCTGATGTCACAAAGCTGTTCCAGGCTCTGCAGGGATTCCAACAATGTCGGGATCCGATCAGATGCTTGACCGCTAGCTGGCTCAGCCTCTCAGTGCACTTCTACTTAAAAGTGGAATTCCAGTCTATATCTAACGAAGGCTAAAACTGCTCCATCCCCCTTTCTGCTATATCAGCTACCCTGTACAAGGTAGATGCTTATACTTGTACTATTCTCAGGGTGTTCCAGTCCAATCAGATGATTGGCTGCCAGCACCAGCTCTGATGAAGAAGGGATGCCCTTCGAAATGCGTCAGCTGTACTCTTGAGTGTCTACTCCTTTGAATGGACTCGCGCAGGCTTCATAATTCTTAAGTTCCTTTGAGAACTTACATGATTGATTTACTTCGCTGTTTGTGAGCATCATTCTGTATTCAATAAAATTTTGGTTACTGAGGTAATGCACAAGGTTGGTGCGCTTTCTGTTTTGTTTCGCTTTGCAGTACTGGTCGGGCTTCCCTAGCCTTGTTTGGAGCTGCACAACCCTATATGCATTGGTGGTCGAATTTTTCAAGTTCTGGTTCCATCCATCCACCCCTTATCTGGGTCTCAGAGCTCAGGGGAGTTAGTTTCTGCCAGCACCAGCTTCAGGGTAGAGGAGGGACAGTCAACAACAGATGCCCAATAGCATTGCAGCTGTTTTTGTTTGTGCTCTCTCCTCTTCCCTGAAAATGGCCATTGGGGAGATCATGTGACTGGACTGGAGCATTCTGGGAATAGGTAAGTATAAGCATCTTTCTTCTACAGGGTAGTGGGAATACCAGTTAGAAGGGGGGTGGTTGCAGTTTTAGGCCTAGTTAGACATAGACTGGAATTACACTTTAACTCTAAAACTTGAATCCCAAAGTCTAAAACCAATTCCAAAGTGAGTGCTGACAGTTCTCCCAGAAAGAAAGCGGTGCCATTCAACATATTTGTGTAAACCTCAGTGGAATAACAGAATTCGTGTTGGCACCCATTTTGGCACAGCACATGAGTGCTGGTCACAATTTACAGAAAATCGGTAAATCCTGCTATTTTATTAGATAAAATGGGGCGATTGAAGTTTAGTGACCATCCATTGCTAATGACCTTAGTCCATGAATACTGATACATCATGCCTTCTGGCTCATACCTCTGTTGCTTGGTGGGTTTCCACATGGAACATGCCTGTTGACTTTACTACCTATAAAGTTTCATATGCAGTGGCCCTAGAGAAGATTCTTCAGCTAAAATGTGTTCATTTATTTGAAGTTACTGGTGATGTTATTTGCATATGAAGTAAATGCCATGTGGCGATTGTGTACCTGGTGGGAAGAACTGAGTCATGTTGATTATAATGAGAGGAGGCTCAAATGTGTGATTCCAATGGCTGCTCAAACTATTTTTATGTTTTGATGGGAAGGGTCGTGATTTAGATTCTCTAAAATTATGGAAGTTCTGATTAATCCTACCTGTACAGGGAAGCTTATGTCTGTTCTTGATGTAGACTCAGGTCAGCCATGGGGTATCTCTTGAAAGTGGTTAAGTTCATCGCAGAGAAATACATTGAGTGGAATTTACCAAAATGGGAGCAGACAGAATCTGTCGCAGCTGTGCTTAGTAACCAATCGGCTTCTGTCTTCAGCCTGTTCAGTGAAGCTTTGAAAAATGAATGTTGGAAGCTAATTGGTTGCCATGCACAGCTGCATCGGATTCTGTCTGCTCCAGTTTTAATAAGTTCCCTTCACCATTGTCCCCATGGACACTGAACGTTATTGCTATTTCTCCTAGATCTCTCCTGGGCAGCACAGTGGCTAAATGGTCAGCACTTCTGCCTGGCAGTACTAGAGTCGTTGGTTCAAAGCCCAGCCACGGCTCCACCTGCCTGGAGTTTGCATGTTCTCCCTGTGCCTGCATGGGTTTCCTCCGGGTACTCCGTTTTCCTCCCACACTCCAAAGACATGCTGGTAGGCTAATTGGATCCTGTCTAAATTGTCCCTAGTATGTGTATGTAGGAATGTGAGTTAGGGACCTTAGATTGTACACTCCTTGAGGGTTAGGGACTGATGTGAATGTACAATATATATGTGTAAAGCGCTGCATAAATTGACGGCGCTATATAAGTACCTGAAATAAATAAATAGATGCCTTTCCTCCTGGCAGTGGTGTTTTGACAGAAAAAAACGCTTCAAAAAGTGTGTAATGTGTACGTGCGTCAAGCGCTTGAGCGTTAGTTCATGGGTGCTTTGGCGTTCATTCATTCTGGCCTTTGAAATTCATGCTCAAGCGCTAAACGTGCCTAGCATTAATGTGTGTTTAGACACCTTAACACGTGTTTGTACACATCAAGCCTTCTTCCTGCCAATCCGCTGCTACTCCTTGGCGCACTGGCAGTGGGGGGGTTTTTCTGTCTCTAAACTTCTCTAAATGCCTATGCGTGTATTGACATATAGGCTAACATGCGGGAGTGTTTAAAGGCAAAAAAAAAAATGTGAGACGCCCCTAAGTGTCAAAAATGCCCAGTGTGCATGAGGGCTAACTATTAAATATATTCTCTACACCAGGAGTTGGCAGCCTTAAAGAAGTGGAGATCTACTTGAACAACATGGGCGAAGTCAAAGATCACCAGGCACAGTGTCACCTCCTCACATCTGATTTAAACCTCTAATTGCTGTACTACCATGTTGCAACATATCTCCTCCCCACCACCTGTCAAGCACACTCAGATCACTTTTCAGAGGAGCAGCAGTGCCTGCTGGACTTGTGAATGAGCCCTTAGTTGCATTCAGCAGCAGCACCCTTAGGACTCATTCACATGTGAAGTTGGGGGCTAGTAAAACCCTGCACTTGAATCACTTGCCAAATGTAGCACCTACTTGGTTAGGTAGTTTGGGTGTTCATAGGTAATTTAGTTGTTTTTTGGGGTTCCTGCATTCAAGAGTTTTGGTGCATTTTCAGAAAGAGCACCAAACCTATAGGATATAATAGAAATCTATGGCTAAGCACAGCAAACCTGCAGGAAATCTGAAGGTGCACTGCACTCACGGTGTGGTTAAAGTACAGCTCATCCGTGTGAAAGCAGCCCTGTACTATTATGCCCAGTGTATTGCTTCACACAGACCTGAAGATCTCTTCTTTCTTGCTGCTGGCACCACTCTGGAGATCTCTAGCTGGGATAAGAGGTGGAATGCAGTTGGTATCACTCAGCATGGGACAGGAGCCGGCACTACAGAGGAGGCATCGGCTTATGTGGCTCTTGCTCCCTACTACAGCTCCAACTTTGCAAATAGTCCCTCTGCATTGCACTGCATTGATGCTCTGGGATGGCGGGTAAGCAAGCCCAGATTGCGATCATCTAGTCACCTTGCCACAATCTACTGGTTGATCGCAATCTATGGGTTGCTGACCCCTGCTCTACACTATGCTCGGTTCACTTTTTGTTTTTCTTGTTATAGCATTTGAAAACTGCTAAGGCGAAAGAGGACAGAGACTTTGGTTAATATTAGATATTTTGGCTTACTGGCTTCTCCTCTTACAGGGTTTAATTCTGGTTTTCTATTCTGTCTGATGTAGTATTGTATAAAACAGAGAATAATAAGTGAGCGCTTTCAATGAACAAGCAGCTAAGGCACACAGGATAACCAAAAAGAATCCTCACATAAAAATAAAATAAAAATAAAAAATAAAAATAAAATAAAATAAAAGTGCAGCGCTAGAAATTAAATAAATGTGACACAATATAAAAGTGAACAGAGAAAGTCCCAAACGCGGTGACCTAGGGTAACAATGCACACTAACCAGAAGTGCACATTAATAGTGCAGTGTACGAAGGATAGAGGTCATAAAGTAGTCATCAGCATGGAAAGGGTAGATGTATTCCCTTGGTCAGTGAAGGTCCACACAATGGTACAGAGCTGGGCAGAAGAAATCCACTAGATGGTAGAAAATGATCGCGGCTCCACCAAAAAAAGCACTGCTCCTCCACTGTGCACAAAACGATATCTGGGAGAAAAGGTGCTCCCCACTCCTCGCTGCAGTACTGCTCCTGATCCCTTTCACATGTGTGCTTTGTCTGTGCTCAGGTGCTAGCTCTGCTAGCTCTTGTTGCTCTACAGAGGGAGACTGTGTGGCAGCAGCTTTGCACGTAAGCACTGCTGTTTTTTTAGGGGGACCCGGATGCACAGTTTTATTTTCTTTCTACAAAGGAAGTTTCCCGTGTACAGTAGTTGAGGCCAGACAGGCTAAGATTTACTTTAATGTGCTGTTTTTTGTTGATGTGGAAAAGCTGCCTTCGTTATTGATTGCTGATACTGCTGATTGTACTTTTCTGTTGCTGAAAATGCAATAAAGCCTGTTATGGCTCGTTGGAAACCTTGTGTGTGGTGTGGACATCCTCTAAGTGTATGAAAAACACTTTCTTCGAAAGGTCTACCCCAAGAGATGGTGAACACAAGGCTGGTGTCATTAAAATCCTCTGAGCAGGGATTCATCAAGTACGTGAATCTACTATAGTTTTTATTTATGAGCTATATTTATAACTTTTAATTATAGATGTTTCTACTGAAAGCTCAGACCTCTATAGAAGGCGGTATGCAGCCACAATCTGACTACCTGGCATGGTCCTTAATATGAGTGTTCATCTCTGCTTACTATTTGTATTTAACTAACACGGGGTAACAACACTTGTACCTGCTTATAAGGGGGGATCAATAGTTACATAGTTGGCAAGGTTGATTAAAGACTTCAGTCCATCCAGTTCATTACCATTTTCTATATCCCTGTACATTGCGTTTGCTTAGAAACCCATCTAAACGTTTTTGTAATTTATCCACACTCTCTGCTGACACCACCAACTGTGGAAGGGAGTTCCACATCCTTAACACTTTAACAGTAGAGAACCCCTTACACAGTTTAAAAATGAACCACCTCTCATCCAACTACATTATGTGGCCACGTGTCTTTAGAGATCTTAAATATGTTTGTTCCCAATGCTGAAGTCACCATTTAAAAATGTGTAATATTGTAATCCTATCCCTTCTTAAAGCAGTATTAACCCCAAAAGCAAATATTTATTATATTACAGCTTACCAATTCTTAGATGTGATGGCTGTATTAGTTTTCTTTTTTAGTCTCTCCTTTATTTTCACCAGGTAATCTGACCATTAAGTCTGTTGTTTTTCAACAGAACAAGCTGTCCAGACAAAGTAGCAGTTGGAGGGTCGAGATAAACCATTTAAAACTGGTAGGGTTGTTTAGAATAGTCAGCTTTTATTAATATCTGTAAAATTTATGTTAAAAACACTTTAGCCCAAAAGGAACAAAACTGTTGCTGTAACTGCTTAAAAAGTATTAGCTGGAGTTTGGCTTCAATTTGTTAGTGTCTCTAAATATGTTAGTCCATCTAACACTCCCCTCCCCCACAAGACTGACAATGCACCTGTCCAATGGCGTCTCTCTTTCTCCTTCATCCAGAAGTCTCATGCACACAAGGCGTTTGCATTTCTACTCTGAACACCAGCACTACTGGCAGGAGAAAAGCTGCTTTAAAAATGTGCCTGAAGTCATGTATTGCACATGCATTTAGACCAGTATTTCTCAACAGGGGTGCCACCACAGATCTTCAGGGGTGCCGTGGCATCCTGGTATAGAAAGGCTGTCAGTTGAGCCCGTGCTCCCAATCCCCAGCTGTACTGTACATCGGTACTGGGAGCCATCAGACTGATGAGCAAAGGGAAGGGGAGCGTCTTCAATGCTCTCTACCGCCCCCTAGAGTAAAGTACCCAACAGACTGCTGAGCAAAGTGAAAGCAAAGGGAAGGGGAGCGTCTTCTATGCTCTCTACTGCCCCCTAGAGTAAAGTACCCGGCTGTGTGAGGGAAGGTAATGTACTGTAACTTTTTATGGGGCTGTATACACGTTTGTGTGTACATGTGTCTGTGTAGATGTTTCTGTGTGTATGTGTACATACGTGTGTGTGTACACACGTGTGTCTGTGTGTGTACATGCGTTTGTATGTGTGTGTATGTATGTTACTTCTAATCTTGACCCCCTGTCCTTTCAGAACTGCTTTTTTAGAAACTTGTTCATAATAGCAGCAAGGACTGCTGCTGCTCTGAAAAGAAATCCATGCTGAGATGGCTTTTCAGAGGCATTTGACAAGTGGTAAAGAGGCAATATGTTGCCTTATCACCACATGTTTTAACCCCGTAAAAAAGCAGCATCACCACACCACAACCACGTGCAATGTGCACACATTTGTAGGGTGGTTGTAGTTCACCCCATTTACCTGGAGGTATACATCCAGCTGCTGCCACAGCATGTGTATACCCATAGCTGCTTCTTCTACAGCTAAAGTGGGAGCAGTTGGGGATGGTAAAAGCAGCTCAATTGCGTGGTTTTACTGCCCTCCAACGTCACAGGTGAACAAACCCTTGATTCACATCTGTGTGGCTGTGTGTAGAGCAGCCTATTCATTTCAATGGACTGCCTTACCCGCAGAAATGCAGGTAAAGTTGTCCCTGACCCTTTTTGGGGTA
The DNA here is from genome assembly GCF_062004578.1 of Staurois parvus. Classification (NCBI taxonomy): domain Eukaryota; kingdom Metazoa; phylum Chordata; class Amphibia; order Anura; family Ranidae; genus Staurois; species Staurois parvus. The sequence continues at coordinate 1,079,290 of NW_028318360.1, read as the reverse complement.
CTCCTAAAGAGCAGAGCATTTTTCTGTGTGTCAGGAATAAGCGAGATTTTACGTGCGTTCCACGACACACAGAAACGTGAATCAAGCCTTGAAAAGTACTTTTCAAGGGTGCCCCGACTGACATTATTCTTTCTCTTTCTGTATGTGGACGATGGCACTGTAATTTTTAAAAAAAAAAAAAAAAAAGTAAATTTTTCCTAATCATACATATGTCTTATGACCCAGCTCTTTCCCAGCCTTTCTTCAGGGAAACCGTGGCAGGAGGAGCTTCTAGTCCTCTGCTGCTGGTCACATGTTCAAGAATGTTAAAAAAAAAAAAAAAAAAAAACAGCCTTTGGGATACAGAGTAAGAATAAATAAATAATATCAATAAATGGTTTTAAATTGTCATACAAATATATTTGAAATCAACTCTTTATTTTTTTGGGGATAACATGGTGTGGGCAGGTTTCTGGCAGTCACAGGCTGTGTCGTGCTCCCCCAACCTGTGTCGTGCTCCCCCAACCTGTGTCGTGCTCCCCCAACCTGTGTCGTGCTCCCCCAACCTGTGTCGTGCTCCCCCAACCTGTGTCGTGCTCCCCCAACCTGTGTCGTGCTCCCCCAACCTGTGTCGTGCTCCCCCAACCTGTGTCGTGCTCCCCCAACCTGTGTCGTGCTCCCCCAACCTGTGTCGTGCTCCCCCAACCTGTGTCGTGCTCCCCCAACCTGTGTCGTGCTCCCCCAACCTGTGTCGTGCTCCCCCAACCTGTGTCGTGCTCCCCCAACCTGTGTCGTGCTCCCCCAACCTGTGTCGTGCTCCCCCAACCTGTGTCGTGCTCCCCCAACCTGTGTCGTGCTCCCCCAACCTGTGTCTTGAAATAACAGGGAGGCAAAGCCTCCATCAATGAAGATGCAACATCCCACCGCCATTGTGTTTAGCAGGCTAGTGGGCATGGAGGAGGAGGAGGGAGGGAGTGGGCTGTCATTTACCACTGTGTATACGCCCACATGTGTGACTCTATAGTCACATGGTCTGCTCAGATGTGATAGGGAGGAAATGCTCAGTGTAGAAAATACACTGAAAACTGACCATGTGCACTAGCTGGCAACACTACTCAACAAAATCTTGAACTACATTGGGGACATGGACAGAAGGGGGAGACAGACAACAGCAGGATCAACCAGGCTGTTTGCAGAATACAAAAACTGAATGTCATAGTGACTGAGTATGAATAGCATGTAATACAGCATTTATTCATCGTTTTTATGATGTGGGTTTAATTGCACTATAATTTATTCTAGCCATTGGAATGCATAAACGTTCAAACATGCTTAGCATTTACACGTAACATGCGTTTAGGCACAACAAGCGGTTTTTCTGCTCAAAAGCTCCTCTCCTGAACACGCTGCTGATTTTTTTTTCATACTGTAAACTCTCCTCTTCTAATACACCTGTAAACATCTATGTGTGCATGGACACATAGGCTAACATAGAGGCTGAAAATGCCAAACGCCTGTAAAAGCAGCTTTTTGTAAGCCCAGTATGCTTGAGGCCTAATACAGGAGGTGCGTTGCTGGCCAGATCCCAGGTGAAAATAAAGGGGGGGGGGGAGAAAACCCCTTTTTACTCCGCACAGAAGTTTGACTGACAGCCTATGGCTTCTGCTGTTGCCTGTATCTCCTGTGAGACCAGGAAGAGGGGAGTACAGCCGGGACAGCGCTGGTTCATAAGAGGGGGCAGGTAAGTGTTTGGGGGGTCAAGTAGTGGGGAGGTTTTTTTTACCTTGATGAAGATAATGCATTACATCTTTTCTGACTGTAGAACACCTTTACCAGAGCATTACAAACAAGTTTGGAGGAGAAATGTACCAAATTAGAGGGTCAGTATTAAAGCGTTATTTAAGTGTTGTTTAAAGCGGAGCTCCACCCAAAAGGGGAAGTTCCGCTTTAAGGACTGCTCCCCCGCTCCCCATTAAGGATTGGCACCTTTGGGGCGCGGGTACCCGAATTTGACAGGTACCCGCTCCCACTTCCGGTCCGATCACCTCGGCGATCAGAAGCGGAAGGTGTCCTCCCTCCCTGTAGTCTTTTGGGACACGTGACAGATCCCAGAAGACTACAGGACCATTCATGAAGCGCAGCGCTACTCGCGCATGCGCAGTGGATACCCAGCTGTGAAGCCGCAAGCTATCACAGCCGGGTGCCCACACTGAAGATGCCGGCCTCCTGGAATCCAGGACGTCTGGTGAAACGCGCTGCGGGGGACACATTGGGACCGAGGGACAGGTAAGTGGCTGTGTTTTAAAAGTCAGCAGCTACAGTTTTTGTAGCTGCTGACATTTTAATTTTTGAAAGGTTGTGTGGAACTCTGCTTTAAGTCCTAAAATTAAAAAAAAAAAATTCTGTCCCCCTGCAAGGTAATGGCATAATATGTCCATATGCACCGCATACTAGCACTTTATGAAAGACTTGCCTGTAAAACCGATCCCTCCAGCAGTACACTGTCACCACTGACAGGGCTTCCATCTTCACCCGGTCTTCCTTCCAGGTTTGGGGGCTCCGGCCATTCATATGGCCGAGCCGCAATGACGTCACTCCCACGCATGCGCACGGGTGGCAGTCGAAGCACAGCGCTCTAGATTGACTGCACACGTAGTGTGCTCTCAGCTCAGGGTGCAGTGACGTCACTGACTGCAAAACATGAATCTTCCTAAACCGTGCATGTTGAGGACATATACATTTTACCTACAGATAGGCTTTATTATAAACTTGCCGGTAGGTGAAAGTGGCAGGTTTGTTGAGTGTGAGAACATGGTGCCAGGCAGACGAGCTAAATAGGATGGAGGCATTCATAAAACCAGAGCAAGCTGAAAACAAGATAACTTCTGCACTATGCAAATAACATGGTTTTGCTCGCAACCCCATAAATTGGTATAACATACGCAGTTGTGTTTTATAAATAACATGCCCTTCAGATGAATACGTATAATTCAGAAAAAAATGTACATACTCCAGGGAAAAATACATATAACTCAGACATTGTCCTAGATTTTTAATGCCCTTGTTATTTTCAAAGGGGAGAAATAAGCGATGGAAGAGGATAAAAATGGATAAAATGGTCATGTTGGTAAAGACTGGATTGTGTTTATGGTGTATCAAAATATATGTAAACCTTCACCTTGTAAAACAGCCCACGCAGTTTAAAATAGAAATGGAAGGCAACACATTTATATATACACATTATAAATATTAGAGATGAGCGAATCGAACCAGGCGAAGTGGAATTCGATTCGAATTTCAGGAAAAATTTGATTCGCGTCGAATCCGAATATTAGCCTACTTCGGGTGCGCGAATCGGATTTTTCCCGATCAGCCGGCAAAAGTGTCCCTGCAGAGAGCTCCGCTATTTCTGACAGTTCTCTGACAGTTCCTTCACATGTACAGCGGTTGAAACATTGTATCTATTTGTTTCCATTTAGGATACAGATGTTTTTATTCGGAAACAGATACAATGTTTCAACCGCTGTAAATGTGAAAGTCAGAGAACTGTCAGAAATAGAGGAACTCTGCAGATACACTTTTTGCCGGTTTGGAATTATTCTTATTTTCATCCTACTTCTTCCTCTTCTTCTTCTTCTTCTTCTTCTTCTTCATCCTCATCAGAAGAAGAAGAAGAGGATGAGGATGAAGAAGAAGAAGTAGGATGAAAATAAGAAGAATTCCAAGCCGGCAAAAAGTGTATCTGCAGAGCTCCTCTATTCTGCAGATACACTTTTTGCCGGCTTGGAATTCTTCTTATTTTCATCCTACTTCTTCTTCTTCTTCTTCTTCCTCTTCATCCTCATCCTCTTCTTCTTCTTCTGAGGATGAAGAAGAAGAAGAAGTAGGATGAAAATAAGAAGAATTCCAAGCCGGCAAAAAGTGTATCTGCAGAGCTCCTCTATTCTGCAGATACACTTAGAGGAGCTCTGCAGATACACTTTTTGCCGGCTTGGAATTCTTCTTATTTTCATCCTACTTCTTCTTCTTCTTCATCCTCATCCTCAGAAGAAGAGGATGAGGATGAAGAAGAAGAAGAAGAAGAAGTAGGATGAAAATAAGAAGAATTCCAAGCCGGCAAAAAGTGTATCTGCAGAGCTCCGCTAAGTGTATCTGCAGAGCTCCGCTATTTCTGACAGTTCTGTGACATTCCCTCCATACAGCGGTTGAAACATTGTATCTATTTGTTTCCATTTATGGAAACAAATAGATACAATGTTTCAACCGCTGTATGGAGGGTATGTCACAGAACTGTCAGAAATAGGCTATTTCTGACAGTTCTGTGACATTCCCTCCATACAGCGGTTGAAACCACTGTATGGAGTGAATGTCACAGAACTGTCAGAAATAGGCTATTTCTGACAGTTCTGTGACATTCCCTCCATACAGCGGTTGAAACTCCTTCTTCTCAGCCTTCTCCTTCTCCTTCTTCTCAGCCTTCTCCTTCTCCTTCTTCTCATCCTTCTCCATCTTCTCATCCTTCTCCTTCTTCTCATCCTTCTCCTTCTCCTTCTTCTCATCCTTCTCCTTCTCCTTCTTCTCATCCTTCTCCTTCTTCTCATCCTTCTCCTTCTTCTCATCCTTCTCCTTCTTCTCATCCTTCTTCTCATCCTTCTCCTTCTTCTCATCCTTCTCCTTCTTCTCATCCTTCTTCTCATCCTTCTCCTTCTTCTCATCCTTCTTCTCCTTCTTCTCATCCTTCTTCTCCTCCTTCTCATCCTTCTTCTCATCCTTCTCCTTCTTCTCATCCTTCTCCTTCTTCTCATCCTTCTCCTTCTTCTCATCCTTCTCCTTCTTCTCATCCTTCTCCTTCTCCTTCTTCTCATCCTTCTCCTTCTCCTTCTTCTCATCCTTCTCCTTCTTCTCATCCTTCTCCTTCTTCTCATCCTTCTCCTTCTTCTCATCCTTCTCCTTCTTCTCATCCTTCTCCTTCTTCTCATCCTTCTCCTTCTTCTCATCCTTCTCCATCTTCTCATCCTTCTCCTTCTTCTCATCCTTCTCCTTCTTCTCATCCTTCTCCTTCTTCTCATCCTTCTCCTTCTCCTTCTCCTTCTTCTCATCCTTCTCCCTCTTCTCATCCTTCTCCTTCTTCTCATCCTTCTTCTCATCCTTCTCCTTCTTCTCATCCTTCTCCTTCTTCTCATCCTTCTTCTTCTTCTCATCCTTCTCCTTCTTCTCATCCTTCTCCTTCTTCTCATCCTTCTTCTCATCCTTCTCCTTCTTCTCATCCTTCTTCTTCTTCTCATCCTTCTCCTTCTCCTTCTTCTCATCCTTCTCCTTCTTCTCATCCTTCTCCTTCTTCTCATCCTTCTCCTTCTTCTCATCCTCCTCCTTCTTCTCATCCTTCTTCTTCTTCTCATCCTTCTCCTTCTTCTCATCCTTCTCCTTCTTCTCATCCTTCTCCTTCTCCTTCTTCTCATCCTTCTCCTTCTCCTTCTTCTCATCCTTCTCCTTCTTCTCATCCTTCTCCTTCTCCTTCTTCTCATCCTTCTCCTTCTTCTCATCCTTCTCCTTCTCCTTCTTCTCATCCTTCTCCTTCTTCTCATCCTTCTCCTTCTTCTCATCCTTCTCCTTCTTCTCATCCTTCTCCTTCTCCTCATCCTTCTCCTTCTCCTTCTTCTCATCCTTCTCCTTCTTCTCATCCTTCTTCTCATCCTTCTCCTTCTTCTCATCCTTCTCCTTCTTCTCATCCTTCTCCTTCTTCTCATCCTTCTTCTTCTCATCCTTCTCCTTATTCTCATCCTTCTTCTTCTTCTCATCCTTCTCCTTCTTCTCATCCTTCTCCTTCTTCTCATCCTTCTCCTTCTTCTCATCCTTCTCCTTCTTCTCATCCTTCTCCTTCTTCTCATCCTTCTCCTTCTTCTCATCCTTCTCCTTCTTCTCATCCTTCTCCTTCTCCTTCTTCTCATCCTTCTCCTTCTCCTTCTTCTCATCCTTCTCCTTCTCCTTCTTCTCATCCTTCCTCTTCTTCTCATCCTTCCTCTTCTTCTCATCCTTCTCCTTCTTCTCATCCTTCTCCTTCTCCTTCTTCTCATCCTTCTCCTTCTTCTCATCCTTCTTCTCATCCTTCTCCTTCTTCTCATCCTTCTTCTCATCCTTCTCCTTCTTCTCATCCTTCTTCTCATCCTTCTTCTCATCCTTCTCCTTCTTCTCATCCTTCTCCTTCTTCTCATCCTTCTTCTCATCCTTCTCCTTCTTCTCATCCTTCTTCTTCTTCTCATCCTTCTTCTTCTTCTCATCCTTCTTCTTCTTCTCATCCTTCTTCTTCTTCTCATCCTTCTCCTTCTTCTCACCCTTCTCCTTCTTCTCATCCTTCTCCTTCTCCTTCTTCTCATCCTTCTCCTTCTCCTTCTTCTCATCCTTCTCCTTCTCCTTCTTCTCATCCTTCTCCTTCTTCTCATCCTTCTCCTTCTCCTTCTTCTCATCCTTCTCCTTCTTCTCATCCTTCTCCTTCTTCTCATCCTTCTCCTTCTTCTCATCCTTCTCCTTCTTCTCATCCTTCTCCTTCTCCATCTTCTCATCCTTCTCCTTCTCCATCTTCTCATCCTTCTCCTTCTCCTTCTTCTCATCCTTCTCCTTCTCCTTCTTCTCATCCTTCTCCTTCTCCTTCTTCTCATCCTTCTCCTTCTCCTTCTTCTCATCCTTCTCCTTCTCCTTCTCCTTGTCCTTCCTCATCTCCAAGGGCATTTAAATTAAAGGTACAGTGTTCTGCACTAATTTAAAGGCTCTCTGAAGCCTAGAAACCCTTTTAATAAGTTAAATTCGTAGCGAATTAATTCGCATCGAATCGAATTTCCTCCTCAAATTCGGCGAATCAGCCGAATCGAATTTTTGAATAATTCGCTCATCTCTAATAAATATCTTTTTTCTTTTTTTGTTTTTTGTAAGTGATCACATACCCTCTGTTTTTGACTCTGTAAGAGCTAGGGGAGGAGAAACAGCAGCTCACTAATCTTCCCAGTGCATGGCTGTGAGGGGGTTGGGGGGAGGGGGTCTCAGGACAAGTCTGAACATTGGAGGAAAGCTGACCACAGTGTGTTCTCGTGCTTAGTGTGATCCGTTTATAATAGGAACGCTGAGAGACTGGCTGGAACATTTCACACAAAGGAAGAAATATAAAGAACAGGATACTTTTTCATACAACTGCATGGTACCATTGTTAAAGGTAAACATGAGTGAACAGACAAAACACATTTCCAACTGTAGGCCATAACAGAATGGCACATTTATAAAACAAAACATGGCAACAAGTAAGCAAATGAAATGACCCCTGTTCAAAAGTCTGCTTCCCCTTAGTTGTTAATACTGTGCATTGCCCGCTTTTGCATCAATGACAGCGTGCAGTCTTTTGTAATAGTTTTCTATGAGGCCCCAAATTCTTGCAGGTAGTATACAGTGGGGCAAAAAAGTATTTAGTCAGCCACCAATTGTGCAAGTTCTCCCACTAAAAAAGATGAGAGAGGCCTGTAATTGGCATCATAGGTAGACCTCAACTACGAGAGACAAAATGAGAAAAAAAATCCAGACAATCACATTGGCTGATTTGGAAAGAATTTATTTGCAAATTATGGTGAAAAATATGTATTTGGTCACCTACAAACAAGCAAGATTTCTGGCTCTCACAGACCTGTACCTTCTTCTTTAAGAGGCTCCTCTGTCCTGCACTCATTACCTGTATCAATGGCACCTGTTTGAACTTGTTATCAGTATAAAAGACAACTGTCCACAACCTCAAACAGTCACACTCCAAACTCCACTATGGTGAAGACCAAAGAGCTGTCGAAGGACACCAGAAACAAAATTGTAGACCTGCACCAGGCTGGGAAGACTGAATCTGCAATAGGCAAGCAGCTTGGTGTGAACAAATCAATTGTGGGAGCGATAATTAGAAAATGGAAGACATACAAGACCACTGATAATCTCCCTCGATCTGGGGCTCCACGCAAGATCTCACCCCGTGGGGTCAAAATGATCACAAGAATGGTGAGCAAAAATCCCAGGACCACATGGGGGGCCTAGTGAATGACCTGCAGAGAGCTGGGACCAATGTAACAAAGGCTACCATCAGTAACACACTACGCCGCCAAGGACTCAGATCCTGCAGTGCCAGACGTGTCCCCCTGCTTAAGCCAGTACATGTCCGGGCCCGTCTGAAGTTTGCTAGAGAGCATTTGGATGATTCAGAAGAGGATTGGGAGAATGTCATATGGTCAGATGAAACCAAAATAGACCTGTTTGGTAGAAACACAACTCGTGTTTGGGAGAGAGAATGCTGAGTTGCATCCAAAGAACACCATACCTACTGTGAAGCATGGGGGTGGCAACATCATGCTTTGAGGCTGTTTCTCCACAAAGGGACCAGGACGACTGATCCATGTACAGGACAGAATGAATGGGACCATGGATCATGAGATTTTAAGTGCAAACCTCCTTCCATCAGCAAGGGCATTGAATATGAAACGTGGCTGGGTCTTCCAACATGACAATGATCCCAAACATATCGCCCGGGCAACGAAGGAGTGGCTTCGTAAGAAGCATTTCAAGGTCCTGGAGTGGCCTAGCCAGTCTCCAGATCTCAACCCCTTAGAAAACCTTTGGAGGGAGTTGAAAGTCCGTGTTGCCCAGCGACAGCCCCAAAACCTCACTGCTCTAGAGGAGATCTGCATGGAGGAATGGGCCAACATACCAGCAACAGTGTGTGCCAACCTTGTGAAGACTTACAGGAAACGTTTGACCTCTGTCATTGCCAACAAAGGATATATAACAAAGTATTGAGATGAACTTTCGATATTGACCAAATACTTAATTTCCACCATAATTTGCAAATAACTTCTTTCCAAATCAGCCAATGTGATTGTCTGGATTTTTTTTCTCATTTTGTCTCTCATAGTTGAGGTCTACCTATGATGCCAATTACAGGCCTCTCTCATCTTTTTAAGTGGGAGAACTTGCACAATTGGTAGCTGACTAAATACTTTTTTGCCCCACTGTAGCTACCCATTTGTCTTGGCAAAATGCCTCCAGGTCATGCAAAGTCTTTGGTCGTCTTGATTCGCACATTTGAGATCTCCCCAGAGTGGCTCAATGATATTGAGATCAGGAGACTGTGCTGGCTACTCCAGAACCTTCACCTTTTTCTTCTGTAACCACTGGATGGTCAACTCGCCCTTGTACTTGGGGTCATTGCTGTGCTGGAAAGTCCAAGAGCGTGCTATTCGCAGCTTTTATGCAGAAGAATGCAAATTGTCTGCCAGTATTTTCTGATCACTTGCTGCATTTAACTTGCCATCAATTTTCACAATATTCCCTGTGCCTTTCACACGCCGCAAAACATCGGTGAGCCACCACCATGCTTCACAGTAGGGATGGTATTCTTGTCGCTATAGACCTTGTTGACCCCTCTCCATATGTAGCGCTTATGGTTGTGACCATAAAGCTCTATTGTGGTCTTATCACTCCAGATTACGGTGTACCAGAAGTTGAGATGTGTCAAGGTGTTGTCGAGCATATTGTAACTGAGATTTTTTGTGGCATTGGTGCAGTAAAGGCTTCTTTCTGGAAACTCGACCATGCAGCTCATTTTTGTTCTAGTATTGTCGTATTATGCTCCCTTAAACAACAACGCTGTATTTTTCCTGAGAAACCTGTATTTCTTCTGAGGTTACAGGTGGGTTTTTCTTTGTATCCCGAACTATTCTTCTGGCAGTTGTGAATGCAATCTTTCTTGGTCTACCTGACCTTGGCTTGTTATCAAAAGATCCCTGAATTTTCCACTTCTTAATAGATGATTGAACAGTACTGACTGGCATATATAAGGCTTTGGATATCTTTTTATATCCTTTTTCCACTTTATAAAGTTCCATTACCTTGTTACTCAGGTCTTTTGACCATTCTTTTCTGCTCCCCATGGCTCAGTATCTAGCCTGCACAGTGCATCCATGTGAGAGCTAACAAACTCATTTACTATCTATATACAGACACTAATTGCAATTTAAAAAGCCATACATGTGGGAAGTTTTAATGTGTGTGTGTGTCACTTGTGTGTCTGTACCAAGGACAAACCTTTCAGAGGATGGAAACTTTTGATCAGGGCTATTTGGGCGATTTCTCTTTATCGTTCTGATTTTTAAAAGGAGACAAACAACTGTGTTATAAATGGCTTCATATGATCATTATCCTTAACCGCTTCCCAACTCTCCGCCCACATTGTACTGTGGACAGGCGGAAGCTGCAGGCAAAGCGATTTACCTGTATGCCGCTTTGCTCTTCCAGGTTTAGAGCGCACATGCCCCCCCCCCCCGCTGACCCTGGCTCTCATTTGCTGTAGGAGGTACATGTCAGCAGGTCTCGGCCAGTGATTTTGGCTGGGACTCTGCCGATCTCCTACAGTGAATGGAGATGCAGAGCTGTGCCTGTATTTGTAAGTACAGGCAGCGGATGTAGCTGGTTCTTCTCTCCCTGGAACCATTTTGTTCCAGAGAGAGAGAGAAGAAAGAATTTACACGTGCGTAAAAGCAGCACACTGCACCCACACACATTAGGTAGACACTTCAACCCCTTGAGTGCCACATTTAACCCTTTGATTGCCCCCTGCCACCCTGCCAGTGCCATTAGTACAGTGTCGGTGTACAGTATTTTTCACTGATCACTGTATTAGTGCCACTAGCAATGTCAGATAGCATCAGGGTCAGTTAGCATCCCTCCCAGCTAGGGTCAGCTAGCGTTAGATTGCCCGCACACTATCGCACTCACGCTATAGGTCACTGATCACCCTCATTACTAGTATAGTGTTTGTACGGATCAATATATTGATCACGAACAAAACTATACCAGTGCCCTTAGTATTAGTGTCCCCAAAAACGCAGTGTTGGCAGGTTCATCCATGTTCACTGCCAGCACTAGCGTTTATCCCCAACGCTCCCCCCCTCACCCCTAACAAGAAGTTCAAGCAGTCCCTGACAGCCAGGTGCTTTTTCCCATGAGTTGCGCTAGATACCTGTACATTTAGAGCCCAAAATGTCCAACGAAAGGTACTCTAGTGAAGAGGCCTACAGGATTCTGAGCATGTCAGGTGAGAACGAAGGGGAAGATTCCCTGACACAATCTGCCTCAGAATACAAACCTGTAGACAGCAGTGGCACCCTGACAGATAGCTGGGATGATGGAGATGATGTCCCTTTTAAGGTCAGGCATACCTGACCCCATGAAGCTGAAGTGCTTCGCATGACTTGTCTCATATGCAGCAGAGTGCTAGTACTAATGCCGCACTACCTTTTTGTAAACCAGCGGCCTAGCATATCCTGGTCTTTTTTTATACCAGCACTGCAGTATCACTTGGTGACATGGCGAGTCCCATAAGCGCAGTACAAGCTGGTGCGGTGGCGAGCACAAGTAGTGTCCCGCAGCCACCAAGAATTCGCACACAGGCCCGTAGAGCCCCTAGTGTCCTTCTGGACGTGCTTGCAAATCCTGATTGGCAGCCCAGAGATTCTGCAGCACCCGTACTTCCCCCATTGCTCAAAAATATATCTCTGAAAACCCAAATTCAAACCTTGCCAGACCATTTGCATGGAAACCCATTACGGTTTCCGAATTTAAAACATCATATACCCTCCCTGCTGCCATGACCAGGCATAGGTATGAGACGACAATGCGCTTCATGCATTTCAGTGATAACACACTCTGTCATCCTCGGGGTGACCCTGAACATGACAAGCTCTACAAAATTCGGCCCCTCATAATCCACCTCACTGAGAAATTTGCAGATGTGTATACGCCCCAGCAAAACATCTGCGTAGATGAGTCCCTCGTTCACTTTACTGGCCACCTTGCATTCAAACAGTACATCCCTAGCCAGCGTGCCAGATATGGGGTCAAATTGTGGAAGCTCTGTGAGAGGGCCACAGGCTATACATACTGATGTAGGGTTTATGAGGGAAGAGACTGCAAAGTAGAGCCCATCGACTGCCCAGACTACATGGGGCGCAGTGGCAAGATAGTTTGGGACTTCGTGTCGTCTTTGTTCCGTAAGGGGTTCCACTTATAAGTGGACAATTTGTATACAAGCGTGCCACTATATAGACATTTGTACAATCTTGGAATTGGCTCATGTGGCACCGTGCGACCTAATCGCTGGGGCTTCTCCCAACGGCTTGTAAATACCCGACTTAGAATGGGGGAGAAAGCATGCTTGAGGAATGATGAATTGCTCGCAGTGAAATGGAAGGACAAATAGAATGTTTTCATCCTGTCTTCCATTCACGCAGACGTGACAGTCCAAATTAACACTGTATTTGGCGTTGTTGAGAAACCCTTCTGTGTCCACAACTATAACCTTAACATGGGAGGGGTAGAGTTCAACAACCAAATGATGAATCTGTACCTAGTTTCCCGGAAAGCTCGACTCTGGTACAAAAAGTTGTCTATTTATTTCAATTGGCTATATATAACACTTTTGTAATTTACAAAGCAGCTGGACAAAGTGGATCCACTGGATAAAGTGGGAGTGGGTACCCCCAAAAGGTGCCAAATATGGCAGTGGATGGGGGGGGAGGCAAATAAGCAGAGCTTCCACTTTTTAAAGCAATTAAATTCTTCTTCCCAGCAGAACTATATTGTTTTTTTTATTTTGCATATTACTGTAAGTGGTGTCACATTCCTGATTAAATGTTTCTTAAAAGACACTACATCATATTGCCATTGAACTGCATGGGACAGCTCTGGGGATGTGTACTTACAGAATGTTCCTTGCAAGTTTTGAAGGCCATGGTTGCCTCTTGCATAACTTATTTAAGATTGTGAAAGGAAAATGAATACTAGAACAATACAAAGTAGTGGATATGGCAAGGACTCAACCTTTAGATGCACATATTAGGAAATAAAACATATTTATGACAAAAATACAATACTATTAAATACAATGACTAAAATCAAATCAAATGCTAGCAGAGTACAGGACAGCTGGGCGACAGAATACCGTTTGACTTTATAGAAAGGCATATTCAGATAACAAAAACCTGTAATGGAATCCAGAGTTGTGTATGATTTCTAAGTATGTCCAGTGGTTGCAAAATGGTCATTGAGTCACCCCCCCCCCTTTCCAATGAACACTATTGGGGAAATTTATAAAGGGTGTGCCTTCTCTAAGAATTCCGTTGTTGAGGAAGGACACCGAAAGTGTTGGTGCTTGCGCCAAATTCATGTACCTGAGCTACACTGCACAATCACAATGTACACGTTCCTGTGTCAGAGATGACTGTTATATGTAAGCAGGCGCTGAAGCAACCATCTGCTGGAACCAAGAACAGGCAGAGGAGAAGAATGTCACCAGCACACCGTGGATCTCCAGTGTGGGTCCAAAACTTTATAAAGTGATCACATTGTTACAGCAAGAGCATCGTTTCGGAGCCTCACGTGAGTCACATGACATTCCTTTCCAATTCATGTGCCTGTCACAGACAGGTATATGAATGTGAAGAGTGTCCACACTGGGCGCTCTGTCCCCAATGTACTCCCTCCCTCCTGGGCCTCTGCGCCCGTAAGACAGACGGGCGCTTGGCCGTGGAGTTTCATACTAGAGGTGGACGGAGCCTGATGGGCTCCCTGGCCCACGAGGCAGCACTGTGCGGTCGGCTCTTACATACATGACAGCTTGCCAGCACAGGTACAGCCCGCTCTGAGTACTGGCCTATCTCTGTATGCCAATTCAGAGTTGATCTTAAAGTGTTACTAAACCCCGGCCCCTGCATTCACTATATCTGGTCTCCCACAGTACACACAACATGGACATGCAATTATTTTAGTAAATATAACCTGCTAAATACCTTTTCCCATTAGCAGTTAGAGCAGTCTTGTGACTTCTAACAGTGTCCAGCAGAGCACTGGTTAAAGCTTGTAGGAGGAGTTTTCATCCTCCCCCGATTGTCCTATAAGGCCCCCTGACCCCCTGTCTGGACAGTGCTGATTGGCTGTGTGCTGATCACATGCACTTTCCCAGGAAAAAAAAAATCTCTAGCAATGGACTTGAAACTGAGAACAGAGCCTTGGGAGCAAGCTGCACATGCTATCAGCAGATGGATTGGGGACAGTAGAAGAAGGGGAGAATCAGAGACAGGATCAAACATCCTTTTTACACAGTGCAAAGGAGTAACCCCTTAGGTCCCAAGGTGAGTATAACCAGCATGCTTTACTGCCTATACAGACTGATTTTACTGTTGTGGGTTTAGTAACCGTTTAAACACCACCAGTTTCATAAACCGAGAACTAGCAGTAATTGTTTAAGGCTCCATGCACACTAGCGTTTTGGAGGTTTTTTTTTTTAGCTCCTAGAAGTTGTCGTCATCTTTATTTTTCTGCTCCTAGAAGCTAAATAGTTTTGTTCTGTGTGTCCATGCACACTATTTTAGACCAGTAGCGTTTTTCAGGCTTCATTTTGGAGCAGAAAAAAAAAGTTTTTGTAGAGTTTTTGGGAGCGTTTTTTCAGCAAATAAAAAAAAAAAAGTAAAACGCTCCTAACAACTTTTTTTTATCTAGCTTAAAAAAAAAAACCGCTAGTGTGCATGGAGCCTAAGAATTTGTTGCTGTCACAGCGATCGATTCTTAATGTGGCGGTAGTAAGAACTACCTGAATTTGACGCACGTGTCGACAATGTTAGCAATACTGGTGCAAATGCTTGCTTGAATTAGGCGCAGGTAGTTCTTAAGGGAACTGCCACCAGAAAATTGTAGTGTTTTGAATTCCCTTGTAAGATAAAAGCACCTGAATCCAGGGTTGAATGTCACATTGGGGGAGATTTACTAAAACTGGAGAGTGCAAAATGTGGTGCAGCTCTACATAGAAACCAATCCGCTTTCAGGTTTTATTACCAAATCTTAATTAACAAGCTGAGGTTAGAAGCTGATTGGCTACCATGGACAGCTGCACCAGATTCAGTGTGCATCAGTTTTAGTAGATCTCCCCGAATGGGATCCTTTTTTGGGAGCCTCAGTTGAAGGCCTGGGTTGTGTTGACTCTTCTATTGGCTGTCTAGTGGTGGGGTACTCTCAGGTTCCTGGTGCCAGTGAGAGGCAACAGGCAGATCAGACTACAGCACAGACTCTCCAGCCACCACGCTGGGAAGCTGCACCAACACGGTATGAGCCTCTTGCTGATACCAGAATTTAATTTATCAAGGAATGTTGATATCAGATCAAAATTTGGTGTGCATTAAAAAAAAAAAAAAAAAAAGAAAAATGAATGAATGATGCATGAAAACACACAGAGCTGCATTGATTTGTGTATTTTCTTTTTCTGCCAAGAGTTTATTTGTGCTGTTAGATGCAACTAGAGTTTAAAAAAAATATATACCTTTCCCAGTTTGTAATAAACAGAACAGGCTTTTTTTTTTTAATCGGTGTACAGAATAAAAACTTTATACAATGGGTGTCAAGCTCATTTTCATTGGCAACCAGACAAGCTTTATGGTTGCCCTCCAAGGACTGGTTGTATCTGTAACACTAGAGCCCCCCACTCCCTCTTACATCAGATGTCAAGAGCCCCCATACCCTCCCTTACATCACGGTGCACCCTACTTACCTTGTGGTGCTGGGAAGCAGAAAGTGCAGGGTATGGAGGAGGACCAGAGTTTACTTAATACTGGGATCGGCGAGGCAGAGATGAGGGGGAGCTGCAGCTGCACAGAGAGGCACAAGACATCTGTAGGAGGAATTATGTCCTCTTCCCTGCTTCCGACTGCTGAGATAGGAAGAGGGCAGAGACCAGCCTTTCCACAGCTGCATGGAGAAATGTAGGATCTGGCGGAGGAGTTCTGTTCACCTCTCTGCTGCTGAGACAGGGAAAGGGCAGAGACGAGCCTTTCCACAGCTGCACAGAGAACCGCAGGATCTGGAAGAGGAGTTATCTTTGCCTCTCTGCTGCCAACTGCTGAGACGGACAGGACAGAGATGATCCTCTCCACTGCTGCACGAAGTACCACAGGATCTAGCGGAGGAGTTCTGTCGTCCTCTCTGCTGCCAACTGCTGGGATAGGGAAAGGTTAGAGCCAATCCTTTCCACAGGTGCATGGAGAACCGCAGGATCTAGCGGAGGAGTTCCGTTCACCTCTCTGCTGCCTACTGCTGAGACAGGGAGAGGGCAGAGACAATCCTCTCCACAGCTGCATGATGAACCACAGGATTTGGTGGAGGAGTGCTGTCCTCCTCTCTGCTGCCTACTGCTGAGATAGGGAGAGGGCAGAGACGATCCTCTCCACAGCTGCATGGAGAACCGTAGGATTTGGTGGAGGAGTTCTGTCCTCCTCTCTGCTGTCTACTGCTGAGATAGGGAGAGGGCAGAGACGATCCTCTCCACAGCTGCATGGAGAACCACAGGATCAGAGAGAGGAGTTTTCTTCGCCTTTCTGCTGCCAACTGCTGAGACAGGGAGAAGGCAGAAACAATCCTTTTCACAGCTGCATGGAGAACCGCAGGATCTGTTGGAGGTGTTCTGTCCTCCTCTCTGCTGCCAACTGCTGACACAAGGTGGGGGTGGAGACGAGAGAGGGTGCCGCAGGTGCAGGAGAGGTGTGAGGGCTGCATGAAATGGCAAGACGGGCTGGAATTGCCAGGTGGGCCTTGTGTTTGACACACGTGCTTTAGGGCTCATGTACACGTGTCGTTTGGAAAACTCTTCTGAACTATGGAAACTGACTGCTGGTTAAAAAAGTCTGTTTAGCCGCGTTTGCATACCGTTTTTATGTGCGTTTGTGTTTAGATGCGTTTTTTTTAAGATAACCTCAGGAGACCTTCCCAAATGCCCAGAATGCACTGCAAAATAGTAAAAAATTAACTATTTCAGACATTTTGAGAGAAATAGAGAGAACAGTATGTGTTGAGATGACCTGTCTTTTCTGGCTGTATTCACTATGGATCCCATCATGAGCATAATATAGCACGTTCTACCATTTTCTTTCCTTCATGCGAAACCTGGAACTGACTGCACTGGTGTACTGGCTCCATTTGAATATATGGAAAACGCTTTGCATGCTTTTCTGATAATGGAAAAACGCTCTGGACAGCATCTGGACATGAAACCGTTAAACGCTTCTAAATGCAAGCGCTTATGAACGCGGTTGACCGCGTTTACAAGCATTTGGCGTTTGAAACGCCAGTAAAATCTACTCCTGAATGCAAGTTTGGTGCGTTCAAAAAAAATGATTATAAACTCAAGTGCCTGTAAACGACGATGTGTACATGGACACATAGGAAAACATTAGGGAGAGTTCAGGGGCTGCTGAAAAAAAACGCAGAAAAGCTCCTGAACGTGAGTTTATCAGCTGCAGTGTACATGAGCCCTTATACCCTTAAAAAGTACAAAAACTTACGTATGCAAATTAGCCAAAGCTATAGTCAGGTTAACCAGTGTGTGCTGATGCTGCTAAATTGGGCTTGGGCATCTAGGTTTCAATGAATCTATTTCATGGAAGGGACCATTTTGGTAATTATGATTTATAGTAATTGCAGCATATAAGATTTTTATCCTAGATAACGGGCCATAACACATCTGAAACAGCTGCAATATTATGCAATTATGCTTTGATGGATTAACATTCATATACTGTTTTTTTATTTATTTTTGGTAAGGAACCAGTAATCCCAAAGGTAATCTGTGCAAACCAAAGGACATAAAAACAAGCAAATAATGGTTCTGTTAGCAACTAAACACAAGGTCCCCGCCACTGCAGTGTTCAGTTGAAGCTCCTTGGTCCCTGTGCTGTCCTAGCATTCAGCTCGTTCTATAGCACTTTTCTTAGAAGTGTAATCTTCCAGTATTGTGCCATTGTCGGCAGTTCTGATGCACTGTAGTAATATGAAAGGGCGAGGATTGACGGATGTGTCACAGCGTAAAGCTCTATAGAGTACAGAGATATTGGCCTAATTTATAGCAGATAATCTATGCGTCTTGATTTATAACCTCTGCCGGCAATATCTTTTTATTTACAGAGCTGCTGGCATTGGTTGCAAATAAAAAGAAAAATAAAATCAGCATTTTTCTCCTAATAAATTCCCAGTGCCTTTTTTTTTAATAGCATCCTGATCATTACTAATTCTGAGGAGCACCTTTATTCCTGAGTCAGCATCTAGAAATGGCTGTGTGGGGTAGAGATCGGCCTGTGATGGTAGACCTCAGGGGAATTTGGCACGGGGCTGACTGGTAGACACGTTGTATATTTGCTGTTACGGATATTCTGTGATGCCATAGGAAAGCATCTACCTGGGAAGTGAATGCGGATTTTATCATTTCAAGTTCAGCAAACATAAATGGAAAGGACTGTCACTAGAGTGAGCATCAGACCGTCTGTATGTAGAATGAAGTATAGAAAGTAACGTAGTCTTATCATAAACAAATGTGAAGTAACATTACAATAGGCGTATTTGCTGAATATTATATAATTAATATTAGTGATATGTTACCTTTTTTTTTCAGAAGTTGTGATGACTTTAGCAATGTCCTCACATTCTCTGCATTAGTGTATTTGTGAGTGCAAGGTGCCCTGATGATACCATCCTCACTGTGTGGGCCTGTGAAAACCTACGCCCTCTAGAATTCTGTTGAATGACACTGGGCTCTTGGAAGAGGACCCAGGTGAGCAATCTAGAGTTGGGGAGTCTGCGAGTGCCAGAACCAAAGCTGCAACCCCCTTCCCCATCCTCACTATGTGGGCCCATGGGCCTTATGGAAGAGATCCAAAGCAGTAGAGTCTGCAGGGTGCTGCAAAATGCTGACAGCCCTCCTCCTTCCATTCTCACGGTGTGGGCTAATGACACCCTGCAATTCTTGGAAGTGTGTTGAATGATGTTTAGCTGCTGGAAGAGGACCAGATAAGGTCAGCAATCCAGAGCAGGAGGAGAATCTTCAGGAGGCAGCACCAACTTCAACTGCCAGCTTCCCTCCATTCTCCGCGTGGGACCATAACGTCTTGGAAGTGTGTTGAATGGAGCTGGGCTTTCTGAAGTGGACCAGAGCAGGCAGGGCCGTGGATAAGGGGGTATCACCAGTCCTTCTGTACAGGGCCCAAGTCAGCAGGGTGTCCCAGGCAGCTGGGTGAGTCGGATGTGGGCAGGGTGGGCGATCGGCATGGCAGGGGGGCAATTACTGGAACCAATCCCCTGTATGACTCTCTCTGCATCAGCTAAAAGCTGTTTTCTTCTCTCCCTCCTGCTGGCTTTCAGCTGCTGCAGAGAGAGCCATACAGGGGATTTGTTCCAGTAACTGCCCCCCACCCCCAACGCACCCATAACCCTCCCTGTGTACCATATGTTTCCCCCTGCTTCGCAGACCCACCAATGTGCCCCCACCCTTGCAGTGCTGCCGGCTTCCCTCTTCTCCTTCCCACCAGAAGCTGCAAGCACATAAGGATCCTTCAGGATGGAGAGTGGGGGAAGGATCCAGTAAATAAGTCACATTTACCAGCCCCTTCTTTTCCTGAATGAACACAATGAGTGATTGGTACCGATCACTCATTGGGGTAGATTTACTAAAACTGGTTCGCTCAGAATCTGGTGCAGTTATGCATGGTAGCCAATCAGCTTCTAACTTCAGTATGTTCAATTATGCTTTAGCTATAAAACCTGGAAACTGATTGGTTTTTATGAAGAAGTACACCTAATTTTGCACTCTCCAGCTTCAATAAATAAATCCCATTGTGTTCATAACTGAAGCTTAGTAGACAGTGTTTTCTTTTGGGGGGGGGGGCCCTGTCAGGTTGGTTGTATGGGGCCCTGTGGTCTCTAACAGCAGCCCTGAGAGCAGGTAAGCAGTCCAGAGCAGAGGGAGAATCTTTTGGGGGCAGCGCCACGGCTGCCAACTTGCCTCCATTCTCATGGTGTGGGCCCATGACACATTGGAAGTGTGTTGGAAAAATCTGAACACGCCCTGGGTCTAAGTTACTTAGAGAAGTTCCCCCCAAAAAAATTAAAATTCAGCAGCTACAAGTTTGATGAGCTCACGCCTTTTAACAATATACGGACACTTACCTGTCCAGGGGGGTTCACACACTTGCACATTGCTCTATGCTTTGCTGAAACCTATGTCTGCTGAATATCCAGTGAAAATAGAGAAAATTTTTCAGCATAAAAAAAAGTATAAAGTGGAAATTAATCACGAGGAAAAACATAGCTCTGAGACCACAGTCTCTAATTAAAAGAAACACTTATCTTGTCCACGCTGAGATAATTGCATATTTCAGAAGTGCTTGTTTTGATGTGCAGGATCAGTAAACAGTACTATCTTGTAAAACAGGATGGTTCAGAGCGCAGGCGGCGAGAGGCCACTGCCGAGATGACATTCATACAGTAAGGCGGAATTCTATTACATCTAATTACTTGCTATTAAGGTGTAGGTCTGCACTGATTTTTTTTTTTTTTTTTTTTTCCATAGTAGAATTTTGCTGAAGGCAACAATATGATAAATCCCCATCTCTAAGATTATTATTTTTTTTTTCCAACAGACATAAACTGCACTGAGCAGATCGGATTGATGTCAAGGTTTTCATAAAAGCCAGTAGGGAACGTATTTAAATGCAAGATGTTAGGTTGAAACGCTGCCCTCAAGACATTCTTTGTTGGGTAGTCCGGATGCCTCCCATTGACATCTATTTCCAGCAGATTAGGCGATATCTTTTAATAATATCGGATATATGCAGAGATAAACACAGTTTATTAAAGGGCAGAGCGGTGCTTGATCTTTGGGAGTTAGATAAAATGCTGTATTATGGACTTCCGCTGTTTGTTTTCCACAATGAACTTAACCCTAACTATTACGTTTGTTTTTGAGGCCCTACTCCAGGCAGGTCCTTTTTTTTTTTTTTTTGGTCGTTTCCTAGTGGGGTAAGGTTTGAACCAATATCAAGTTTTTAAAGTATTTGTAAAGTCACAACAAACTGTTCATTTTAGTCCTTAAGCCGGACAGCAGTTTCTGTATTGCATTTTGCATTTTTGCACCTGCGTTTTTGATGTTTTTTTTTTTTTTTTTTTGTTTCTAGGCAGATTTAAAACGCATCAAAAACGCACTGCATGCTTTTCTACAGTGTTCCCATTGAAGCCTATAGAACCAAAAATGCAACTTTTTGCATTAAAAATAGTCCCTGACCCTTTACAAAAAAACACACGTGGTGAAAACGCAGAGATGTGAACGTGTCCCATAGGAAATCATGTTAAATGGACTGTAGTGCGTTTCTGCAAAACACTGCGGAAAACACTTAGGTGCAAACCTAGGGTAAGACAGAGTGATTTCTTCATAGGTTGCAGGAAAAAAAATCACTTAATTACACCCCATCAACATAGTCAGTGTTAATGGGGGAATCCCTCCTGTGGACCCACTGTGTTCTCCCAGCGGAGGGAGCCATCCCCACTGATAGAACACTGATTATTGCTAGCGGATATAATAGCCACTAGCAATAATTACAGGCTGGTTTTACGCAAGTTGATCGATCAATCAACTTGGGTACATTCACTCTGCCCATACATAGTTCAAATCTTGGCCAGTCCCTGCAGAACTGGACAAGATTCAAACCGTATGTGGCCAGCTTGTGTGGTTTCCAATACTAAAAATCAAGAAAATGCCATTTTTCTTTTTTTTTTTTTTTTTTTTTTTTTTTTTCTTTTTGGTGGTCTCTTGACCCTTCTCTTCCCAGCTACTAGGGGGGCTGGTGGAGATGCACAAATCACACTTGGCGGCTTCCACTGATGTTACAGGTCCCATGATCTCTCTTGCTGCAATGGAACCTATGAAGTATCCTCAGGCTGGAGGCATGGATACAGAGATGATTGAGACACCTGATCATTCCCTGCCTACAGCAGTTTGGCTGAGAGTAGTGGCAGCAGTATTTGGACTTCAGGATTACAAGCACGCCATTTGTGGGCACGGTGTCCTGTAGCTCCAAAGTAGGTAGAAAGGATGCAAACTGACCATGCTAGGATCCACACCTGGTGTTAGAAACAAGGAGAGGGTTCTTTCTGAGAATAACTAGAAGCATCGGAAGGTATTTTCTACAGAATTAAAGTGATGTTAAAGAGATTGCAATGGGCTGTAAAGTAAATGAATTTGATGTTTAAGTTTCACATACACTTTAAAGGATAAGTGCACAAATATTCTGGCCACCCCTCTGGACTCCCCTGCATATAGCGGCCATGATGCTTCATGCTCTTGGTGTAGCAGTCCATACACTGCAGTGGAGTCATCATCCATCATAATGCTCACAATGGCAAGTACGCATTGGTCAGCATTGTCAAATTACGGTGCTGACCAATGAGAAGGGCTTCATTCGTTTCAAACATCTTACCAGAAGAGGAAACTTCAGATGCACTTCTCATTGGTCAGTATGGTCACGTGCCTGCACTGACCAATCAAGTCAGCACTTGCTATTGCGAGCATTATAATGGATACTAACTCTAGGAGGTGTGTATTGCGGTGTACTAACTTTGCTTTACTTACCTAAAGAATTTGCTCTGCACAACCATACGTGAGACCTGGGGGGTTGGTCCAATAAAAGAATCATTAAAGAAAGCACTCATCTCTTTCTGCAATGTCACTTCCTTGCTCCCCAAAAAGCTGCAGAATTTAACTTGCCACCTAGGAGCAGTAACCTGGCCCAGTGACACCTTACTGGTTCAACCAGTAAGAGGGCAGCCATGTAGAGATAATCAGTGTTACCTCTTTACGATTCTATCTCTGACATGTTGAGCCATTGCCCCACTTGATAGCCAGATGTTTTTCAGCTGTGAGTTGTTATTATTATTATACAGGATTTATACAGCACCAACAGTTTGCTCAGCGCTTTACAATATAATGGGAGACAATACAGCAACAATACAGTTCAATACAAGAGGGTTAGGAGGGAGTTCAACTTTAATATCTATAGTTTCTTAATAGAAGAGCTTTCCTCCCCGTGACTAGAGAGGTGAGAAATTAATTGCTATAATGGATGAGCCTTATCTTTCAGGGTTTGAGTTTCATTATTTACTTGTTTTTTTTTCCCTGACATGTTGGGCCTCTGCTTCACTTGATAGTCAGCTGTATATTTTATTTCAACTGTGTATTTGTCCTTTTTGATTGGAGTTCAATTTTGACCCGGGCTTTTTTCTCAGAAAATAGGTGCAGGAACTCAACCACGACCCCCAACCCCAACCCCCCCCCCAAAAAAAAACACCCTCAAAAACCACATCAAATACTGTGTGTGGTCAAATTTCACGAACAGTGGGAGGATCTTAAAGGGGTATTAAATACCAGAAGTGCATTACATATAAAGTGCAGAGTTCAGAGAGGTTAGGTTACACACAGAGTGCACAGTTCAGGGGTGCGCTGCATACAGAGTGCACAGTTCAGGGGTGCGCTGCATACAGAGTGCACAGTTCGGGGGTGCGCTGCATACAGAGTGCACAGTTCAGGGGTGCGCTGCATACAGAGTGCACAGTTCAGGGGTGCGCTGCATACAGAGTGCACAGTTCGGGGGTGCGCTGCATACAGAGTGCACAGTTCAGGGGTGCGCTGCATACAGAGTGCACAGTTCAGGGGTGCGCTGCATACAGAGTGCACAGTTCGGGGGTGCGCTGCATACAGGGTGCACAGTTCGGGGGTGCGCTGCATACAGGGTGCACAGTTCGGGGGTGCGCTGCATACAGGGTGCACAGTTCGGGGGTGCGCTGCATACAGGGTGCACAGTTCGGGGGTGCGCTGCATACAGGGTGCACAGTTCGGGGGTGCGCTGCATACCGAGTGCACAGTTCGGGGGTGCGCTGCATACCGAGTGCACAGTTCGGGGGTGCGCTGCATACCGAGTGCACAGTTCGGGGGTGCGCTGCATACCGGGTGCACAGTTCGGGGGTGCGCTGCATACAGGGTGCACAGTTCGGGGGTGCGCTGCATACAGGGTGCACAGTTCGGGGGTGCGCTGCATACCGAGTGCACAGTTCGGGGGTGCGCTGCATACCGAGTGCACAGTTCGGGGGTGCGCTGCATACCGAGTGCACAGTTCGGGGGTGCGCTGCATACCGGGTGCACAGTTCGGGGGTGCGCTGCATACAGGGTGCACAGTTCGGGGGTGCGCTGCATACAGGGTGCACAGTTCGGGGGTGCGCTGCATACAGGGTGCACAGTTCGGGGGTGCGCTGCATACCGAGTGCACATTTCAGGGGTACGCTGCATACCGAGTGCACAGTTCGGGGGTGCGCTACACACAGTGTAGAGTTCAGCCCTCTTCCACAGCTGCATCTCCCATCCACATCTCACTTTCACCCATCTTCAGCTCTGACCTCTACATGCAACCCCCCCCAGCTCCTATCTCTCCCCCACCCCACCTTGCTTTGAGCCGCAGCTTGGCCCTGACCCCCATTCTTCTCATTGGCTCACTGGCTGTGACTGCCGGCAGTGGGACCAATGGCTCCCACTTCTGTCTCAGCCAATGAGGAGACTGAGTCCCGGGATAGCCGAGACTCTAGTGCACAGGATCAAGAGAGGACTTAGGTGAGTATTAGGGGGCGGGGGGGGGGCGCGAGATGCTGCACAGAGAAGGTTTTTTACCTTCATGCATAGAATGTAAAAAACCTTGAGCCTTTACAACCAATTTAAGCTGAAGCACCCAGCCAGCTCACATACCTCCCTGTGCACTGTAGGTGGCTCCACCTGTCTTACTTGTAGGGAGATCATCCAGTGGGGGTGTCATCATCCGCACTGCAACCCAGGCACCTGCATCTCCCTTATCTCCATCCTGCACTCAGTGGGAGCTGCTCATAAGATCAGATCTGTGGGAGCCATTGGGAGACAAGCTGTCACTTGTAAACACAGAAGCTGGTCTTCTGTGTTTACAAGTGATCATGGTGAGCAGGGAGCAGAGGGCCTGAGCCAGAGGTGGTGGAATGGAATTCCACCAAGTTCCAGTTGAAAAAAACCCCCGATTTTAACACACAAAGAGGCAAGTCATCATGGAGGGACAAAGACTCATGGGTAGTCAGAGCAGAGAAAGGCTGTGGATATTCGTTCTCATTTGCTGTGTGATTACATGGCTGATGTCATTGATAGATGGAAGAATCAGATTCTGAATGACTTCATCCTCCCTGTGAAGGAAGCCATTTGGCTGTCAGTGTGAACAGTTTGGGAGCCCCTAGGAATACAAGTGTTTGCATTATGTAGAAATCAGCCCCAGCAGTCGATGTTCATACGCTGAGCTCCATTTTGGATCTTTATTGTTGAACTTCACAAAGTCAGCGCAGTTCTCCTTTGAGCCGCCACTCAGGGAAACGGCTTCTAAAACCTCCCATGAAGAAAGCAAGTGTCGTGCTTCATATATTCCCTTTGTTGTCTTTCAGCATCAATTTGTTAGCACTGAGTACCTCATATGTGTTTTCCCTACGCTTCATTTTGTTTCCATATTCTTGTTTTCAGTTCTCAGGATGACATACGCGCCTCTCCGCTCCACTCCGCCGCCAGCAGTGACTATGACAGTGTCTCTGTCACTTCATGTAGTCTCTCCAGCATTTCCACTCTGAGGTAATAACGAGTCTCCCAGACTCCTCTGCTCTCCTCACAGCGCCCTCTTCTAATGGCATCCTCCTTTTCTCTCTCTCTCTATGACGGAAATGGTTCTCTTTCCCTCCTGTGTGTATATTTCGCAAAATAATCACAACTTCAATGCTCACAACATGCTGAGGCGCTGTGCTTTCCTCCGTTTTGCCTGTCTCTTCTCTCCTGACCATCTGCTCCTTGTGTCTTGTAATTCTTCCTGGCTTATTGAAGAACACAAGTTCAAGATAGTTTTGTGTCAAAGAAAAACTTTAGAACTACTTTAATATCTACTTAAAGAGATATTAAAATGCATCTTATTTGTGTTGGTGTGTTTGAGATTATACATTTCCATCAAAGAGAATCTGTCACCAAGGGGCATTGGTACAAATCTTGAGTCTCCACCTTTGAATTATGTCGGTTGAGCCTTGTATTTCAGGGCTTTCTTGAGTTTTATTATTTACTTGTATTCTTTCCCTGTCAGAGCAAAATCAGACTTTAAGACCATCCTATCTCCCAGGGGCTGACTGACAAATCATGGGGCCCCCGGGCAATAGGGGATCATGGGGCCCCTGTGTCCTTGCCCAAACTCAAGAAAGCCTATGAAAAAGGTACCAGGGGCATCTCATGGGGCCCCCTACTGACCCCGGGCCCTCGGGCAGTGCCCGAGTTTCCAAATGGTCAGTCCGCCCCTGCTATCTCCTGATTGGTCTCTGTGCTGATAAGACACTTCAAGAACTTTAATATGACAAAGGTGCTGGCAGTATTGAATTGCTATAAAAATTGAGCCTCATCTTTCATGGCTTACTCAGGGGTGTGGAAATTAAATTAAAATAAAATAAACTACTTGTCCAAAGAAACTAAATTATTTCAGGTACTTGTATAGCGCCATCAATTTACGCAGATATATATATATATATATATATATATATATATATATATATATATATAAATTTTGTACATTCACTTCAGTCCCTAACCCTCAAGGGGCGTACAATCTAAGGTCCCTAACTTACATTCATACATACACATACTAGGGCCAATTTAGACAGGATCCAATTAACCTACCAGCATGTCTTTTGGAGTCGTAATTTACTTGTCCATTATGCCAATCTACTTGTCCTGATAAAAAAATAAATAAGATAAGTTCACCTTTTGTAACATGTTACACTCACATTGAGGGCTCTGTGAAGCACCGTGGTAGTTCATTCTTCTTATCAGTATTTCTGCTTTCTTGTACATACCATACAAGCAAGCAGATATACTGACAGGTCTGCAGAATACCTGCCTGGCACCAGCAAATCTGCTGATCACTGGTGCAATGGTTCACAGGCAGACAGAAATAATTTATGCACATTTTGTTACCTGCAAAAAAAAATGTGTAGTTATTGTTTTTTTTTTTTAAAAGGTGAACTTATCCTTTAACCAAATAACGTTTTTAAATAAGGTCTTTATTGATAGAAACTTAGGAAACAGACCTAAAAATACTTTAAAGCGGAGTTCCACTCAACCTATCAAAAAATAAATGTCATCAGCTACAAAAACTGTAGCTGCTGCCTTCTAAAAAACAGCCACTTACCTGTCCCTCGGTCCCGCGGTGTGTCCCCCGCAGCTCGTTTCACCGGCCATCCTGTATTGCAGGAGGCCGGCATCTTCAGTGTGGGCACCCGGCTGTGATAGCTTGCGGCTTCACAGCCAGGTACCCACTGCGCATGCTTGAGTAGTGCTGCGCTTCGTGAATGGTCCTGTAGTCTTCTGGGACCTGTCACGTGTCCTAAAAGACTACATGGAGGGAAGACACCTTCCGTGCGATCGGACCGGAAGTGGGAGCGGGTATCTGTCAAATTTGGGTATCCACTCCCCAAAGGTGCCAATCCTTAATGGGGAGCAGTCCTTAGAGCGGAACTTCCTTTTTTGGGTGGAGCTCCGCTTTAAGGCAATCGAACAAAACCAACAGATAGTGATCTTGAACAGAACAGATCTTCACATCAAAACAATAAACTTAACAAAGGCAACCTCATGAGGCCATTTAGTTGGGTCCATATATATTTTAGGTTTTTTTTCCAGGTATTTACCAAAACATATTCAAGCTATAGTTATATAATGGATATGGGCTGAAAGTGCACACTCTCAGATTTAATTTGAGGGTATGTACATCCAAACTGGAGGAAGGGTTTAGGAATTACAGCTCTTAACCATTTCCATACCGGGCAATTTTACCCCCTTCCTGCCCAGGCCATTTTTCAGATTTCAGCGCTCTCACACTTTGAATGACAATTGCGCGGTCATACAACATGGTACCCAAACTAAATTTTTTTAATTTTCTTCACACAAATAGAGCTTTTTTTGGTGGTATTTAATCACCGCCGGGGTTTTTATTTTTTGCTAAATTAACAAAAAAAGACCAAAAAATTTGAAAAAAAAACAAGTTTTTCTTTGTTTCTGTTATGAAAGTTTACAAATAAATAATTGTTCTTCATAAATTTAGGCCAAGATGTATTCTGCTACATGTCTTTGGTGAAAATAACCCAAATTAGGATGTATTTTTTTGTTTGTAGGAAAGTTATAGAGTTCACAAACTATGGTATAGATCTGAATATTGATCAATCCTGACGTACTGACAGCCAATCTAATTTCTTGAGGTCCAAGAATAACAGAACAGTACAGATATCCCCAAATGACCCATTTTTGCAAAGTAGACAGTCCGACGTACTTCATAAGAGGCATGGCGAGTTGAAGTTGTATTTTTTTTGTCATTTTTCGGAAAATGAAAAGATAAAAAAAATTATTTTTACTATTTTTTTTTTTACATACTGTCATACTGTCATCACTGCATGTACAGCATCATCATATTACTGGCATGGCAGTGATCAGGGACACTGACTGGTGACAGTGTGAAATACAAAAAAAATATTTTTTTTTTTTATTAAATTTTTCTCTTTTTTTTTAAGATTTTTTTTCATATTTCACTATGTCCAAAGTAGTACAGTGTTACCATAGTAACATTGTACTACTTTGGGGAAGTGATCAGTTTTTTGTTTTTTTTTTACACACTTTGCTTATAGCAAAGATTTACTTTGCTATAAGCAAGCATTTACCTGAATGACATCGATTCATTCAGGGTTTTTTTTTTTTTTTTTTTTCTTAGCTGTGATTTGGCCACAGCTAATCACATGACATGTGCATGTGATTAGCTGTGACCATTCACAGCTAGACACTAGTATACAATGGATGGCATGAATGAAGCCATCCATTGTATACAACTGTCAGCAGGTCACATGGTACCGGCAATGGGGCCGATACTCAGATCTGTCATCGGCCGTGTCCGAGGTACACGGCCGGTGACAGATCGCGCCGCTGCGCGGCTCTGCAAGCGCGCAAACTGCGCATGTGCGGGAGTACGCCATATGGCGGCCTCCCGGAAAGCTAGTGCATTTTTTCCAGACGCCATACGGCTATTGGCCGGGCGTCAAATGGTTAAGAGTATCCATCCCCCCTTTTTCAAGGGACCAAAAGTAATTGGACAATTGAATCAAAAGCTGTTTCATGGCCAGGTGTGGGCTACTTCTTCATTATTTCTTCATCAATTAAGCAGGTAAAACATCTGGAGTTGATTCGAAGTGTGGTATTTGCATTTGGAATCTATTGCTGTGATCCTACATCATGCGTTGAAAGGAGCTGTCCGTGCAAGTGAAGATGGCCATTGTAAGGCTTCAAAAACAAAACCAATCCATCAGAGAGATAGCAACATTAGGAGTGGCCTCAACAAATCATCATTTTGGTACATCCTGGGGAGCGAAGAATGCACTGGTGAGCTCAGCAACATAAAAAGGCATGGACGTCCACGGAAGACAACAGTGGTGGATGATTGCAGATCCTCTCTATGGTAAAGAAAAACCCATTCATAACATCCAGCCAAGTGAAGGACACTCTCCAGGAGGTGGCTGTATCATTGTCAAAGTCTACAGTCAAGAGAAGACTTCACAAGAGCAAATACAGAGGGTTCACCACAAGGTGCAAACCATTCATAAGCCTGAAGAATAGAATAGCCAGATTAAACTTTGCTTAAAAAAATCTAAAAAAGCCAGACCAGTTCTGGAAAAGCATTCTTTGGACGGATGAAACTAAGATTAATCTGTACAGAATGATGGGAAGAAAAAAGTGTGGAGAAGGCTTGGAACAGGTCATGATCCAAAGCACACAACATCATTTGTAAAACATGGAGGAGGCAGTGTGATGGCATGGGCATGTATGGCTTCCAGTGGCACTGGGTCATTGGTATTTATTGATGATGTAACAGAAGCAGCCGGATGAATTCTGCCGTGTTTAAAGGTATACTGTCAGCCCGGATTCAGACAAATGCAGCAAACTTGACTGGACAGCTATTCACAGTACAGGTGGACAATGATCCAAAACACACTGCAAAAGCAACCCAGGAGCTTTTGAAGGAAAAGAAGTGGAATATTCTGCAATGGCCGAGTCAATCACCTGATCTCAACCCAATTGAGCATGCATTTCACTTGCTGAAGGTAAAACTAAAGGCAGAAAGACCCACAAACAAAGAACAACTGAAGGCAAATGCAGTTAGAGCCTGGCAAAATATCAGAAATGAGGAAACCCAGTCTTTGGTAATGTGCATGGGTTCCAGACACAGGCCTGTAAAGGATTCTCAACAAAATATTAAAAATGAACATTTTATTTATGATTATATTCAATTGTCCAATTACTTTTGGTCCCTGAAAAAGGGGGGGTGGCTACTCTTAAGAACTGTAATTCCTAAACCCTTCCTCCAATTTGGATGTACATACCCTCAAATTAAACCTGAGAGTGTGCACTTTCAGCCCATATCCATTATATAACTATAGCTTGAATATGTTTTGGTAAATACCTGAAAAAACTAAAATTGTGCCTGTGTCCAAATATATATGGACCTAACTGTATATCCATTGGACATGCTTAGTGACATTAGAGCAGGGTTTCTCAACTAGGGTTCCTCCAGAGGTTGCTGGGGGTTCCTTGATCATTGAGCAATTTTTGCCTCCCAGGTAAGTTCCCGCTGACACCATTGATATTTTTAGCTATCTGTAAGGTGGCCGATGACCACAAGTGTAAGGAGCATTCTTACCTCTGACTATCACACTAATGTATCATGAATTGTAGATAAAGCCATTTTTAGCAGGTGTTCCCTGAGACTGGAAAGTTACATCAAGTGTTCCACTACGTTGAAAAGGTTGAGACCGGCTGCATTAGATGATCTTAAACTTGTTTTTTTAAATGTTTTTAACATTGCGCTGTTTATCTCCTACTCACCTCCCTGCCTCTGTCTACAGCACTGCACCTGGGGACTAGCCGGGAGGGGAGAGACCTCGCAGTATAATGAGCACCGATTGGGTAGGAAAAGGGAATTGATGAACTCTCTTAAACGCTCAGCAGGAGCGCATCTGATGAGCGAGTAAATGAGGCGCTGGCCCCAGTTAGAAAATAAAAAACATTTATTTCTTCAGGTTCCCTCACACACAGAAGTACTTGGGTGCTCAGTACAAGCACATGCTGAGCAGCCAAATCAAGCTCCGGTGTCAACTCCATTAACCCCTTAGTGACGGAGGGTAAAACAAATCTTAATGCCTAAGCACAATATTTTTTTTTCCAGGACAAATTGGGTTTTCTTTTTGTGGTAAATGGTAACTGTTTTAAAAAAAAAAAAAACAGGAGATCTCTAAAGAAAATAAATTCTCCTGCTCATGATCACAGTGATAACACATATGTGTATGTTCATTGTTTGTACCTGTAGTGCGGCCCAGAAACAATGGTGTGCATTTTTTTTTATCCTGCCTAAAACACACTGATGCTAATTTTAAAGAATGCTAAAAAAAAAAAAACCAAAATATACTGTCTGTGACATTTGACCCTTACCTTAACCCTAACCCAGGCAAACCTTGATATAGTTATTTTTTTTTCTTTTATTTTTATTCTTTATTTTCCCTTCATTCAGAAGAGTAAGTAAACCATCGGAGGGCTCACAGGGACTGATCACTGTGAAAACCAATCAGAGACTATCCCAGCGATCAGGTGACCCAGAATCGGACGTCTTGGGTTTTAATCGTTAGTACAAGACCCGGGGCGCTCCCAGCACAAACAGATATATGGGACCATACGGAAGACTTTATTTGTGGGGCCACATATATTCTATCTGGGCTTGAAGCGCCACAGCAAGGCTCAGTAAAAAAAAAAACCCCACCTGCCCGGTGCCCAAAACTGCATGCCCCTGGCATTGGGCGATATGAATTGCACATCCCTGCTTACTTGAGTTTTATTTGCCTGTATTCTTTCCCCGTCAGAGCAGAGTTCAGGCTGTAAGACCATCCTATCTCCTAACTGGACTTTGTGCTGCTAAGACACGTCAAAAACTCATACGACAAAGGTGCTGACAGGATTATTTGAATTAAAGCAAATTGTAATTGTTGTTTTACCCTGATCTAGCAGTCTGGCCAGTGCCCCTTAAAAACCTTGAGCTCAGGTGGACCTCCATAGGGGACCTTACTGGCTGACATTGAGCTCACATTTCTGTTTTAAATAGGATTTTAATTTAAGAGATGTTTTGTAGAGTTATGCAGAGAAAACATACGATTACACAGGACCAATGAGTAGCAGGAAAAACAAAATATAGTTGAAACCATTTTCCACTAGTGAGCTTGAAAATTCATTACGGAAAAACACTATTAAAGAACAGTACAAAATCGGTTAATAATGACCAGACATTCCCGCATTGGACAATAAGAGGACCAATCGCTTCTATCTATCAAGATCATATGGACTCAAATTTGCATATTACATTACACAGGAAATATTTGTTTCTCAAATGAGAAACTCCTTTTCAGCTCAGACACCTATTCCTATACAGAGTAGTAGTTACTGCGAGCAGTAAAAAGGGATCAAGATACCACCAAAGATAGGCATGGAGGACCATGAGGAAAGAATAATAAACCAGGATGCTGGTGAGAGGATCAACAGTTACATTTTATCACCAAAGAGAATAAGGGTTGTAATCATCCCATCCCCATACCTCCACAGTTTGGTACAACACCAGAGAACACACAGACCAACAGAAATTCAAGAGATGCAAAAACTTGCATGAAGGTGATGGTGATATCATTTGGGCAGACTGTGGGATGTCATCTGAAATGGAACCCAGGTCTAACAGGTTGTATGATCCGCTTGAACCACAGGATCAAATAAAAAGGTAGGAGAGAAAAAAATTGTGAGTACAGTTGCTGAAATAATTTAAAGAATCCATCTACATATAAATGGGATAATTTGGAGACTCCAGCCCTCTCCCATCTTTGGAATACCTGCACCTTAATAAGCTCAAGTAGAAGCTTGTAGAATTGGGGGGGGGGAGGGTGCATCAACCTGGTGTACCCAGTGATCCCCAATAAATTCTTTGCGGCCTCTCAAAACTTTCCCATCAAATCAGTATGGCCAGTGGTGGATGGAACTTCAGGTAGGGGTGGGGGGTGTCTAGAATGTATAGCCTCCTGCCCTGAAATAGGGAACAAAGTATATTGTACAAAGATGTAGGTGGAATGTATCACTTCCAGCCAGGTTACTCACAGATTTAGAGCTGAAAGGCCACCATAGGCCTTAGGGCCTTCCAAAAACTCTAGTCTCATCCTAGAGGGTCTCTTTCCCCATTTTATATTCCTAAAAGCATAAAATTAAAAAGGGAACCCAGCAGGGTATGTTATGCAAAAAGTATAGCAACTGAAGAATCCAGATCATCTTAAGAAGACTGATACAATCAACCACTGAAAGGGTTAGTTTGAGCCTAAAATCTCTTGGACCGAGCAGCACTTATGTTATGACGTGTGAGTGCGACACAATCAAGAAGTAGCATCAAGGGTGTCCATGAAAGTCTGGATTCATGGCGAGTTGAAAAATGCTGGCCGTCATTCAACCCAGATGAAGACTGGTAACCAGCTGTGGAGGAAGATGCAGAGGGCATGGCTGGACCATGGAGAGAGTGAGTGGTTCTTTTATGTCTGACCTTCCCCCCTGAACATAGGAGTGGAGGAAGCATTCAAATACAGAATCTTAAGAATGTACAGTGCCTTGAAAAAGTATTCATACCCCTTAAACTTTTCCACATTTTGTCATTCTTACAACCAAAAACGTGAATGTATTTTATTGGGATTTTATGTGATAGGCCAACACAAATTGGCACATAATCGTGAAGTGGAAGGAAAATGATAAATGGTTTTCAAAATTTTTTTACAAATATCTGAAAAGTGTGGTGTACATTTGTATTCAGCCCCACTGAGTCAATACTTTGTAGATCCACCTTTTGCAATTACAGCTGCCAGTCTTTTTTGGGGATGTCTCTACCAGCTTTGCATATCTAGAGAGTGAAATTGTTGCCCATTCTTCTTTGCAAAATAGCTCAAGCTCTGTCAGATTGGATGGAGAGCATCTTTGAACAGCAATTATCAAGTCTTTCCACAGATTCTCAATTGGATTTCGGTCTGGACTTTGACTGGGCCATTCTAAGACATAAATATGCTTTGATCTAAACCATTTCATTGTAGCTCTGGCTGTATATTTAGGATTGTTGTCCTGCTGGAAAGTGAACCTCCGCCCCAGTCTCAGGTTTTTTGTAGAGTCTAATAGGTTTTCTTCTAAGATTGCCCTGTATTTGGCTCCATCCATCTTCCCGTCAACTGTGCTCAACTTCCCTGTCCCTGCTGAAGAAAAGCATCCCCACAACATGATGCTGCCACCACCATGTTTCACGTTGGGGATGGTGTGTTCAGGGTGATGTGTAGTGTTAGTTTTCCGCCACTCATAGCGTTTTGCTTTTTAGGCCAAAAAGTTAAATTTTGGTCTCATCTGACCAGAGCACCACCTTCTACATGTTTCCTGTGTCCCCCACATGGCTTCTCCCAAACTGCAAACAGAACTTCCTTTGGCTTTCTTTCAACAATGGCTTTCTTCTTGCGACTCTTCTATAAAGGCCAGATTTGTGGAGTGCACGACTAATAGTTGTCCTGTGGACAGATTCTCCCACCTGAGCTGTGGATCTCTGCAGCTCCTCCAGAGTTGCCATGGGCCTCTTGGCCCCTTCCTTGATTAATGCTCTCCTTGCCCGGCCTGTCCGTTTAGGTGGATGGCCATGTATTGGTAGATTTGCAGTTGTACCATACTCTTTCCATTTTCGGATGATGGATTGAACAGTGCTCTGTGAGATGTTCAAAGCTTGGGATATTTTTTTATAACCTATCCCTGCTTTAAACTTTTCCACAAATTTATCCCTGACCTGTCTGGTGTGTTCCTTGGCCTTCATGATGCTGTTTGTTCACTAATGTTCTGTAACAAACCTCTGAGGGCTTCACAGAACAGCTGTATTTATACTGAGATTAAATTACACACAGGTGGACTCTAGTTACTAATTAGGTGACTTCTGAAGCCAATTGGTTCCAATATTATTATTATACAGTATTTATAAAGCGCCAATAGTTCGCTCAGCGCTGTACATTACAAAGGGGGACAGAACATGTGACAGAACAATAGATTTTCATTAGGGGTATCAGAGTAAAGGGGGCTGAATACAAATGCATGCCACACTTTTCAGATATTTATTTGTAAAAAAATGTTGAAAACCATTTATCATTTTTCTTTGCACTTCACAATTATGTGCCACTTTGCGCTGGTCTATCACATAAAATCCCCCCCAAAAAATCACATTTACGTGTTTGGTTGTAACATGACTAAATGTGGAAATTTCAAGGGGCCTTTAGGGACTTTTATAAGGGATCTATATATAAATAGCATGAAAATAAATATATAAATAGCCCCTTATGTGATAAATATTAAGGTCATAATAAGTTTGTGACGCGTTATGACTGACGTACATAGAGCAGCATTAGAATAGTCCCAGTACAGCGCTTGTGTAGATAAGCAATGCATTCTTTCCGGATAATTCAACTTGCATTTGGGATCAGTTTTCAATATATATTTCTTCAGCATTTTTGACCCACTTACGGTTTTTCAAACTGTCTCAAGCTGCTATAAGCTGTTTTCTTATTCCCTTGAAAGGGGTGGGGAGAGGGGTAGCTTACCTGAACCCAACAAATGTCAATGTACAAAAGCCATCAATAAACCAGCCAGGCAATAGAGAAGGAGCTTTGGGGAAGTAAAGTCAGCAGAAACATACTATGTGCTATATAAAGCAGGTCATGTGGCTTGCCAGATATGGTTCACATGACCTGAATCTGCTGTGTAGGTTCACATGACCTACAAAAGCTTTGCCTTATGGCCCTGATTTTATCTGTCTTTTTTTTGCCTTGGCTGATGAATATTGTCAGCACACTGGTACATAACTTTGTCTGACGAGCTCTACTGCCATGGCATATGCTTTCTACAGCCAAACAGGTACCTTTTCTGACTTTACTGCCTTTAACTTCACCCTGAATATCTGCCTGTTCTATTCAAGAAGACCTAACTAACATTATGCCGCCAATAGATGGATCAAATATCGGCTGGTTCAGTAGAGACTGCCCGAGATTCGAGCCATATATGGGCAGGCTTGTTGTACTGAAGTTGGTCGATGGATCAACTTCAGTACAATCAGCCTGTCGGAATTTATGTACGCAGTCACCCCTGGTGGTTATAGCAGCCTGCAGTGATCATTATGTTCTTCTGGCAGGGAAGGCCCCCACTGGTGGAACACAATAGTGCTGTGGGAGAGATTTCCCCATCACTGCCTGTGTTCGAGCAATTTTCTTTCCTCCCATCTGTGGTGGAAGGAAAGAAAAATGTATAGTCCGTGCCTTCCCTTAATTAAAAAAACATTGCACTACATAGTAAAAAAAAATGATCCGTGCTAAAGTAGTGTTCATGAAACAAAAACAACTACATGTATTCACTGCTGCTTCTTTGTTATTTGATCTAAAATATGTCAACATATGAAATAAAGGTGATCAAAGTGAAAGTGCTCCTCAACTTCACAGTAGAGCTGTGATTAAAGCTATCCCAATTGTAACAGAACATAGTACAAAAGTTCATAAACATCCATAATAGTTCCTGGAGTATCCACCACACATCATATGTATGTGCCAACCACTCTCATGACTGGCATATCTCTCTTTAACAACTCCACCTCAGCTTCCAGGCATCATATCATCAGATCATTCCTTCATCATGCTCCTTGGTAATCATATGTCATTTGAAAAAGATGGGAATAGCCTCCAATGGTACAGTAACCAAACCAGCCACAATTTATTAATAAAAAGCCACTTACAAAATAAAAATCATATCAAGCTCATCTCATATGGAAAATGGTGTATCAGCTATCTCACCACCTCTGGAACCAGAGCACACCCACGACGACACTTCATTACGGTATGGACGTCACTTGTGGTCGCGTAAACACGCTCCGATGCATTTCGTCACTGCTGACTTCGTCACAGGGGTTAGTTACATGCCGCAGCAACCCAACTCCCTAGAAAAAGTTAATTGGTTCCTTTCCAACAAAAATGCATTGGGTGCATTGGAGAGGCTAAAATGTCATGCTGCTTCTTTGCAGAGGTGCAGTTAATCCCATATTAGCCAGCTTGTCCATCTGTATATTTAACCACGTATATGCTGCACTAAAATGCAAAACAACAATAATACAAAAATTTGGGTAAGTCTAGTAATATCAACCATACTACTTCAGGATTCCAAATTAAT
Organism: Staurois parvus; assembly: GCF_062004578.1. Taxonomy (NCBI): domain Eukaryota; kingdom Metazoa; phylum Chordata; class Amphibia; order Anura; family Ranidae; genus Staurois; species Staurois parvus. The sequence goes on along the minus strand of NW_028318360.1, from coordinate 1,042,014 downwards.
CAAAAATCACTGTAGGAGAGGGTATATTGGTCAAAATAAAGCATACATAACAAAAAACTAAAATCGCTAACAGTTATAAATATATAAATCACTAAAAATTTGTATAACATAAAATCGATCTTATGTAGCATAAAGTTTTCCATCTTATACATATAGTATGAATTTAAAAAAATTATTATTTTTTAACATGTACATATAGAAATCAATATATATCTCAAAACCTGCTATAGACTCTATCTAATTCTACCACATTAATAATCACCGATTAAAACAATTTAAGTTTCCAGTTCTATATTCAAACCTTCAGGTGCTAACGTGCATTGGGTGTAAATTCCTTTTGTTTCCCTCTTGCAGAGGTCCCTCAACCTATTGGAACCAATCCTAGAGGGGTACACCCTATCCACTCGGCAAAATTGCAAGCCAGATGGGTCTTTGTTGTTAAACACTATATGCCTTCCCTTAGTTTAGAGGGGTTTTTTTGGAGCATATGTGCAACTTGAATCATCCCCAAGGAAGCAGCTACAACTTTTTCTTTATAGATTTAGTTATTCTATGTAGACTGTTGTAACAAAAGGATAAAATATTGTGTGTGTTATGCTCAAGTAGGTGGGAGAAAATTAAGAGAAATGGATGATACAAGAAGAGAGTAATTGCAGTAAGTAATCACAAAGACTGAAAAGGAGAAAAGAATTGCACAGAAAATTAAGAAGAATAAAACAATTGGGAGTAGCCACGAGCATCTGAAAAGATTATCGCTATAATTACCATGGAAGATCATTATTCTATAAAAACAATGAACTAAAGACTGTTAAAACCCGGTGGTTCCTTAACTTTAGTTATTTCCAGGTGAAGATAAATTCTGCTTGGGAATCTTTTTAATCACTTGAGTCCTAGCCTGTATATACCCCTTCGATACTGGCCATGTTTCAGTTTTAGGTGCTGTGATAGGTTGTAAGTAAATATAAATGGCGCCACAGAAAGGATATAACTCTCACTAAACCCGTATCAAAAATAAAATAATTAAAATATTACTTCTATACTCTACCAGCTGCAAAAATCCACCCTATAACCATAAGGTGTACAAACAATGAAACAAACAATTTGCGCTAGTAAATAAAACACCAAAATATATCAGAAAAGAAAAAATTTATATGATTTATGGGACATTTTTCACATTTTTTTAAAGTCCCATAAAAGTAACTCTTAATTGGTGTGATCAAGAAAAAAAGTTTTTTTTATATAAACGAAATCCGCCAAAAAAACAGTGTCAATCCACCACCAAATAAACTAAATAAACTCACCAGAGCTATATGCTGATATTATAAATCAGCATAAAGCGCTTTTTGCTCTGGGAGCGATGGTCAGCAGACTGATGAGACAATACTTGGCTTTAGGCACGATATCCAGGGATCTATACTCTGCAACAGCCACTGTTTGGCTTGAAAATCGATATCCAAGGAGCAATACTCTGCAGTAGGATGTGTTACTAGATAGATCCACTTCTTATAGACACCACCATATCCATAGGGTATTAGACCAGCCACTCGGGAAAAGAATAAAAGCTCATGGTGCAGTACCTTTTAAAATCATCTCTTTTAATACACACACATTGCACTTACAAAAAACAGTGTCCCAGCCGACACCAGCATCAACAGCATATCAGGTAAAACAAAAACGAACCCAGCCGCCTTGCACATGCGCCGTACCAACCACTGGGAACGCAATGACGTCACAGCAATCAAGCCCCGAGGTCCCTCAACCAATTGGAACCCCTTGTAGACGGGTACATCCTATCTGCTTGGCAAAATTGCAAGCCAGATGGGTCTTTGTTGTTAAACACTATATGCCTTCCCTTAGTTTAGAGGGTTTTTTTTGGAGCATATGTGCAACTTGAATCATCCCAAAGGAAGCAGCTACAACTTTTTCTTTATAGATTTAGTTATTTCATGTAGACTGTTGTAACAAAAGGATAAAATATAGTGTGTGTTATGCTCAAGTAGGTGGAAGAAAATTAAGAGACATGGATGATACAAGAAGAGAGTAATTGCAGTAAGTAATCACAAAGACTGAAAAGGAGAAAAGAACTGCCCAGAAAACTAAAATGATTAAAACAATTGGGAGTAGCCACGGGCATCTGAAACTATTATCGCTGTAATTACCATGGAAGATCATTATTCTATAAAAACAATGAACTAAAGACTGGTAAAACCCACTGGTTCCTTAACTTTAGTTATTTCCAGGGGAAGATAAATTCTGCTTGGGAATCTTTTTAATCACTTGAGTCCTAGCCTGTATATACCCCTTCGATACTGGCCATGTTTCAGTTTTAGGTGCTGTGATAGGTTGGCTAACAATTACTTGGTCATGTGACACTATACTGTACTAGTTGATCATGTGTCCCCCTGGTTGTGCTCAGTGATAATCATTGTGCCCCTCTTTCCCCAATCACCGTGTCATATCGGACATGCAGCTGGCCACCCATGCCCTATTTCTGCAGTGTATTTATAAACGGCATTCAAGAGACCGTTCTCCATCTTCCTGCTTTTTTTTGTTTCCCACAATACGGTGATAGGAAGGAGTACAAAAATGTATGCTTTATTTCTAAACATAAAAAAGGGCATGTCACCTTTTGGAAGCACAGAGCTAGCCAACCCAAACTGGAGTCTTAGGGGCAGCAAATCTGACATTCAGCAAACTTTTACTGCAGGTAAATCTTCTTGGTGCATGTGTTTTACATGATAGTGACTGATTCACCACCAGTGAATACTTGGTAAAGGTCACATTCATTCCCTTTTGATGTCACTTTCTGTACCATTTATGAAGCAGATGGGCTGGTATGCATTTTAATCACATGCTCCCCAAAAGAGAAGGAGAATGGTTTGCAGCAGAGGCTCATGTTGGTAACGTGGTACAGGAAGGAGATTTGATCTATAAAACACTGAATAGGCATAGCACCAGGAGATATTGGCCTCTATAGGATGGGGTGAAGTGGAGAGTTCCTCCTTCAGGTGCTGAGCTGTGGTGGTAGTAGAAAAATGAGTTGCCTTTTTAATTCTGTTGTCACCAACATAGCCTGTAGGAACTGTAACCCAGATCAAGATGAAGATCTAGTGTCTAGTAAATCAAGCATGTAAGTGGTAAGGTAGCCCATAAATGAGTCATTTTTGTTTGCTCAACCAGTGGGTTGATTGAAAAAAATGATTATATTCCCCCATCCACACACTCAATGATGATAGAGAAATCCTCCCCGCTGAGCTTTTGTATTCTGTTAGTAGGGAAGACTTCCCTGCCATCAGAATACATTGATCAGCGCTGCCGGCTATAGCCAGCTGTGCTGATCGAGTGGAGAAAATCCAATGGGGCGGTTGTACAGAAGTCGATCGGTATATTGACATCTGTACAACTTTCCTGCCCACACATGGATCAAATGCAGTCGGTCCCTGTTGAACCATCCAAATTTTGATCTTGGCTTTAGGCACATTTATTATGGCCACGGATTGCTACAGATGAAAACAAAAAAGGCCCACAAAAGTCTGTCCTGTAGACTAATTCAGAAACAAAGTTGTATCCTTTACTAAAATAAAATATAAAGGGTCACTATGATTATAAAAATGCACCACAGCATGTCAAGCAGGTATTTATCCATTTGCTTCTGGGATCAAGAGAAATGTTTCTTGTAAAAGCAAATTGAACCAGACTTAATGAGTTTCTTTTCGCTTCCTCTGGATCATCCAGAGTGTTTTCGGGATTTTATTTGCTTTTGTGCTCACTTTATGGACATAAAACAATTTCTGACCTAGTTTTGTAACTTTGCTGTGTAGCCTATTGCTTCTCCAAGTCTTTCATGTTCTCTAACAGAAATAATTTAGTCTCCCCAAAGTGTGAGCTTCACCATCAGCCCCGTTTACTGATAACAAGCAGTGCTGACCTTCCAGCATAATGGAAAAAAAATGGCAGGACATAATATCTCATTATAGCTCAATCCCTATCCTTAGGTCAGCCTTCCGCCACCCTGCAGTCTTCTAGCACTGGCTGTGACAATGTGTATTGTTATGTAAATAGAACCGCATAGAACACATCTTCATTATCTGCTGGATTCTCCTATAAGCTCTGCAGGTTCCTCATACAGAAAGGGCACGCCTGCAACACAGTTGTATTGTTTGTGATTGCGTAAAATAATACCAGGCTATCCCATAAGCTGTGTAGATATTACATTCATCTAACAGATAAGGTCAGCTTTAAATAAAACTGCAGAACCCCATTATATACAGAGGCATGCACCTTCACTCAGCCACCCCCCATGTAATAATGCAATACACACTAAACTGAGCATGTGCAGAAGGGCTACGGGTTCAGTCTGTCTTATCAGGTGGACATTTGAACAAGAGGAGGGGGATCTTTTTACACAACATGGAGGATTAACCCCTTAGGGCCTTTTTACACAACTTGGAGGATTAGCCCCTTAGGGCCTTTTTACACAATGCAGAGGATTAACCCCTTAGGTTCCACAGTGAGTATAACAAGCATGCTTTACTGCATATACAGACTGATTTTACTATTGTGGGTTTAGTAACACTTTAATATCGCAGTGAATTTTCCACATTTCGAAGAATAAACTAGAAGTTGTAGGACACAGACCATGCTTAATAATTATTCATCTCCCCAGTGGGATGGACCCTCCATAATACTTATGCATAGAACATATACATATAGAAGGTGAGACTTTAAACTTGACAAAGGGAAAAAAAGTCAAGATTTGATATGTCACAGCTGTGCCAATTACCAGATTGTTATCTATAATCTTTCTTCATATTAAATTCCCATCATCCCCTGCACAGCGGCTGACAGATCAAGCTGGGAATGGAAGTACAGACTGCTGCTGAAAGGAGATAAGAGATCCCAGATCTGTGATGTCTCCTGTCTGCAGCTGCTAGTATTCTATTAGATGCACTTCTGTTGGATTGGCCAGGTGTTGAGAAAGGTCAGACACCCATCAGAAGTGTGGCAGGAGGAAAGTTTACACTATTGGATAAAGCAGCCATATTCCATGGGGGGGGGGGGGGGGGGGGCACAGGACCGAAAGCTGTAAGTACACACAACGTAGCCATCACTAGGGCTCAATTACGTTTTTTTGTTTTTTTTTTTGTGGTTCACATGAGCACACTTGTGCTCTCCTGTGACCCCAAATTGGCTGTCAGCTGATGTCACTGACTCTGGAAGGGATCCTGACTGCTGAGAGCCTAAACAGCCCCTTCCCAGCCTGGTGCTTCAGTGAACGCTGCAGGGGAAGAGCAGAGAGCCGGTGACTTCAGAGTCGCCACTCTCTGCTCAGAGAGGACCAAGAACTGAGCAATCGGCAGTCGTGATCATTCAATTATCGGGTGTAGAGCTGGCGGAGGACAGATGCAGTTGCAGCAGGGAGGCAAGTAAGAATGTTTGTTGTTTTTGTATTCCCACACTTCACTTTTAACCCCCTAAACACCTACAGCACACAAATACGCTGTGGGGCCACGTATTTGTGTATCTCCCTTTGTGCTGAGATCGTGCGCCCGGGATCTCACCGGGTACAGACAACAAAGAACATATACATATGTGCTATCACTGCGATTGTCAGGAGCAGCAGAATTTATTTTGGGTTGTTCTTTGGTGGTGGGTTATGGTAGTAACAAGAAATATACAGCTAGATTTTAAAAAATGAATTTTTGTTTACTATTTTGGGCCAGGTTTCCATTGATAATAAAAAAAAAAATCAGGAGATATCCATTACCATTCACCACCAAAGAAAAGCGCAATTTGTTCTGAAAAAAACAAAGTATAATTCACCTGGATGTACAAAGTAGTTGTGAGAAGTACGGATTTACTAACACATGACAAAGTTGCAAAATGTATTAAATTATTTCATCTACTTGTATAATGCAGTCAATTTACACCGCGCTTTACACACACACATTGTCCATTCCCATCAGTCCCTAACCCTCAAGGGGTGTACAATCTAAGGTCCCTAACTCACATTCATACATACACATACTAGGGACAATTTAGACAGGAGCCAATTAACCCCATGTCTTTGGGGTGTAGGAGGAAACCGGAGTACCCGGAGGAAACCTACGCAGGCACAGGGAGAACATGCAAACTCCAGGCAGGTGGTGCTGTGGATGGGATTGGAACCAACGACCCTAGTACTGCCTGTAAACTAAGGGCTCGTTCACACTTGACTTTATTTCTAACTCTATAGCGTTTGACATGCGTTAGGGAAGCATTTTTAACACTCTCCAAACGCCCTATACGCGGTTTTGAGGCAGTTGATAGGTGTTTGCCAAGCGTTAAAACCGCACCACAAACGCCTATAATGAAGTTAAATGGTATTAACGCTCCGCAACCGTGTTGCAAATGCCTGCCAAGCGTTTGAGGAGCGGCACCATAGACTTGAATGGGAGGCTTCAACTCCTCCTGACTCGACAAGAGGTGCAAGTTGTGACGTAACGCTGTGAACAGCATTGTGTGCTGCCATGTGCAAAATTTTCATAGGCATTTGAGAAGCGTTAAAAACACTACCCAAATGCTTGTCTGACACCTGCTGACAAAGCTAGTGTGAAATGAGCCGAAGGAGAATTTTAAGGCATCATGTATTTTTTTCAGCTGCTCTTAGTGGCATCTGGTGCTTTTTTTTTTTTTTTTTTTTTTTTTCTGCATGTTTGCCTGTATGTCCACGCACACATAGGCATTTAGAAGGGTTTAGAGGCAGGAAACCCCCCCCCCCCCCCACTGTTAGTACGTCCAGGAGCAGCTGCGTTTTGGACCGAAAATGCATGACGCACATTTAACACTTGAGTGTTAAATCATTTTAATGACCAGAATAATTTTTTCGTTCTGGTCAATGAAATGAATTAACTCCCAAATGCCTGACGCTGCTAAATGCACCTAGAAACGTTTAGCCACATTTACAAGCATCAAGTGTTTTTTTTTTATTTTTTTCTGCCAAAAAGCTGCTTCCAGGAGAAATGGTGTCTAGGAAAGATAGAAAAGTGTCCAGCGGGCATGAGGTCTAAATCTGAGTTGAGCCGCTCACTAGGTTCACACCTAAGCGTTTTCCGCTACGTTTTATAGAAATGCACTACAGTCCATTTAACATGGTTTCCTATGGGACAAGTTCAGATCTCGCATTTTCACCTGGTGCGTTTTTTTTGGAAGGGGTCAGGGACTTTTTTAAATGCAAAAGTTGCATTTTTGGTTCTATAGACTTTAATGGAGACGCTGCAGAAAAGCATGTAGTGCGTTTTTGATGCATTTTTTACGCGTTTTTGATGCGGTTTGCATTTTAATCTGCCTATAAACAAGAAAAAAAAAGGAAACTCATCAAAAAGCACTTCAAAAATGGATCAAATGCAAACTGCATAGGTGTGAACCTAGCCTTACACTTTTACCCTTGATTCATGATAGTGCGGGTGGAAGCCGCTGCAGGATCTGCACTTTGTCCCGCAGCTGCAACCACCCGCACACAAAACGCGGGACCCGCAGGTGGGTGCCATTAATCATTGGAGATCACACCCGGACTGTAGTGCAGTTCCCAGTGCGGGCTGCGATTTCTGGAAAGGTGCAGGGACTTTTTCTCTGCGTTTTGCAAGGCACGGCAGCCCATTCAAATGAAAGGGTTGCCGTACCATGGCCCGCAAAACACCACTAGTGTGAACCAAGGGTTAATGCATCATCTTTGTTGGCTCTTACATTGCCATTTATTGCTATTTTTGTGATATCATCCCCCGATCATATTTGCATCTCAGTTTGCAGGTTTTCTATGTTCTGGTATATAAATGTAATTAAACCTGGTATGTATATTGGGTTTTTTTTTTGTACCGTTTATTTCATTACATGCCGTTAAAAACAAACCTTGTATAGCCTGGAATCTAGTGTGTAGTACATTTTACCCAGCGGCCATTTCCGAGGTAGTGTGTCAGTGTGAGCCTGTTCTAGATCAGATCAAATTATTATTCTGGTCAATGAAACAATTGAATGCCTAAACGCTTGACGCAGCCCAATGTGTTAAACGTGTTTACAAGCATCAAGTGTTTTATATGCCAAAATTCTGCTGCCAGGAGGAAAGACGTCTAGGAGTGAGAGAGAAACGCCCAGTGTGCGTGAGGTCTTATACAGGCCATACATGGGCCGAATTCCGAATGAATTTTCTGTAGAAAATCGGACATTTTGTGTGCTTTTTAATCCAATGGTGCCACCAGGGGCGGACTGACCATTTGGAAAGTCAGGCACTGCCCGAGGGCCTGGGGTCAGTAGGGGGCCCATGAGATGCCCCTGGTACCTTTTTCATAGGCTTTTTTGAGTTTGGGCAAGGACACAGGGGTCCCATGATCCCCTATTGCCCGGGTGCCCCATGAGTTGTCAGTCCGCCCCTGGGCGCCACCATTGATTTCAAAATTCGACCAACCAAGCCTTCAATTTCCCCTCATGTTGCTACAGAAAAGAATATTCGTAGCCAAGAATTTTCCTTTTCTTTCCAGGTCACACCTCATTTCTTTTCCAATTACATTTCTTGCACGATTCTCCCTTCATTGATTAGAAATTTGTTCATTTTTCAAAAAGTTTCCAACATGCCTGATCACTCAGATTCAATGGTCACATGAAAATCTGCTGTTTCTATGACCCACTAATGGTGCGAAATTCGAACGAACATTCTTAGAAAAGATTTTTTAAAGAAAATTATTTTGGAATTTGACCCGTGTATGGCAGGCTTTAGTCTTCCACATAACGACTTCTGCACGGTGACCCTGGAAAGAGCTGATCACACATGTGTGTCACTCATCAGTGTTGTAGTAATCTGTATCTGTGTATATGGTAGCGCCTGCTCATTATTGAAAAGCTCAGCCGATGCTGAATCACTGGGTAGGAGCATTGGCTGCTATTGAAGTCCAGGGAACAGAAGTGTCTGTGTCAGCTGCCTGAAATGACTAATTATCTGAAGTTGCAAATCCTATTAATGACACATAATTGTTTTTGCTTACACCATCAGATTGATTCTGCATGCTGACATGTTGCTTGTAGTTACATTGATTTCAGGATTAGACCTCTATAATAAATATATCTATTATGCTGGCACTGCAAGGCAGCTAAATTTATTTGTATATAATGAAGCAGCAGGATTCACATATGGCTGTGAGCAGTAATGTCTGTACTGATGGGACGCATAGGGGGAGATTTGCTAAAACTAGTGCGCTCAGAATCTGCTGCAGCTGTGCATAGAAACCAATCGGCTTTTATTGCCAAAGCTTAGTGCTACTAAACCCCGGACCCTGCATTCACTATATCTGGTCCCCCACAGTACACACAACATGGAAGTGCAATTATTTTAGTAAATTATAAAGTGCTAAATACCTTTTCTCATCAGACGTTAGAGCAGTCTTGTGACTAGAAGTGTCCAGCAACGCACTGGTTAAAGCTTGTAGGAGGCGTTTTTATTTCTGCTCCCAGGAGGATGCAAAACCCCTAACCTCTGTTTGGACACTGCTGATTGACCCTGTGCTGATCACATGCACTCTCCCAAGGAAAAAAAAAAAACTTCTCTAGCAATGCACACCAAACTGAGCATGTGCAGAGTGACTCCACACAATATGTCTTATCAGGAGATAAGAGGGGGACACTGGAAAAAGGGGAGGATCAGAGCAGTCTGGATCAAACAGCATTTTTACACAATGCAGAGGATTAACCCCTTAAGTTCCACAGGGAATATAACAGACATGCTTTACTGCATATACAGACTGATTTTTGTGCTATAAATAAAAAAAGACCGACAATTTTGAAAAAATAAAAAAAATATATATTTTACTTTCTGCTATAAAACCTATGCAATACATTTTTTAAAAAAGAAAAATCAAGTTTCTTTAAAAATTTAGGCCAAAATGTATTCTGCTACATATTTTTGGTTAAAAAAAAGTCCCAATAAGCATATATTGTTTGGTTCACGCAAATGTTATAGCGTCTACAAACTTTGGGACATTTACTGGAATTTGTATTTATTTTTTCATACTAGTAATGGGCCAATCAGCAATTTATAGCAGTACTGCAATATTGCGGCGTACAATCTGACACTAACTAACACTTTGTGGGAACCAGTGACACTAATACAGTGATCAATGCTTAAAATTATACACGGTCACTGTACTAATGTCCCTGGCTGGGAAGGGGTCAAACCTCTAGGGCGATCAAAGAGCTGTGTGCCTAGCCAGTGTTTATGTGTTTACTTTTAGGTGTTTTTACTAAGGAATACGCTGGATTTTATTCCCTGCTTTCCAGGGAAACAAAAATCCAGCATATCCCCGCTGACAGGACTGAGCTCTGCGTTGTTGATGTATGCAGAGTTCCGTCCGGTGTGTCTTCTCACTGATCAGTGGGTGCCAGCAGTCATCCATTGGCCGGCACCCGTTGATTGGTTTCTGCTGTCATTTGTCAAAGCGCGCCCCCTACCCATAAGTGCGCAATTACGTGTATATATAGAGTGGCCACCCTGTTGCATTAAAACTTCTATAGGGTGGTCAACAATGGATACAGAAGACCATGGTAGAAGAGTAAGGCCTCATTCGCATGGGGCACATGAATCTGTACCCTGTGTAAGGTCTCCATGATGCGTTTGGGGTTGTGCACCCACACCCCCATGGATGTCACATTGGGAGCAGCGACTGTGTCCCAATTAACCAGGTGGTTGAGCTTCATTTTTACCTCTAACCCCCCCTTCCCAAACAAACACATACACACACCATCCCCCTTCCCCAAGCCCTGCATGTATCTGTACACCGCAGTTTTTATAAGCTGTGCAAATGAGGCCTTAGGCTCCATTCACACTTCTCAATTGAAATTGCAGGCAGATTCACCGCTATTTGAAATCGCTGGGCAATTGCAGTACAATGCACTGCATGCATCTGGAAGCCATTATCCTTCAATGGCACCCAAAATGCGATGCGATTCTGCCTCAATTGCCAAGCGACAGAATCCCATGGCGAATCGTACCTTTTATAAATTGCACAAAGCTTGTCGAGTGACAGAATCCCATGGCGAATCGTACCTTTTATAAATTGCACAAAGCTTGTCGAGTGACATGATCACACGGCGAATCGTACCTTTACAAATCGCACGAAGCATGTCACCCAAAAAGGAGCAGTATCTTCTTTTTGGGTGACCAACACGCATAGGGCAGCCCATTCAAGTAAATAGGCTGCCCTATGCGACATGCAGAATCTCTTGAATATCACATGAATGGGGCCTTAGGGTGGAGGAGGAAGAGTGTAGCTTCCACATATGTGATTGTAAGACACTGAGTCCTGTTTTTATTTATTATTTTAGAAGCGAACTTTGATTTAGGTCCCTTTGTTACCTTGGCAGATCTGTTTGCTGGGAATCTGATGCACTTGTAGTGTCTTGTTCCTCCCACGCGCCCCATTTCGCTGCCAGAATTGATTAGTGAGTCAGCACGTCTCTCTGGTTACTATGTATATACTAAATTTTGTTTCTGAGAACATACATGGAGGTGGAATGCTCCTTTAAAAAATTCCAATTTGAAATGGTGAAGAGTATCCTAACCCTGGCTGTGACTTTGTAGAAAGTTTTGTTCTTGGATGTGGATGGATTTGGGTTTCTGCTGAGAGGTAAGCGCTGGTGTTATTGGAAAGCAATCTGCTGCCTTGGCATCTCATTGTGAGATTGTCACTTCACGTCTCAGAGTGACAACTGAGAACGGGCATCTGTCAGACTTCTTACTCTGCGATAGAAATCTGTATTTCTCTTTTCCCGCGTATGGGAACACGGCTGACCTTTTCTGTATCATCTTTAATAACGCATTGCTACAAGTGTTGGCTGCCTTTCACCGTTCATTTTTCTCCTTGTTCCTCGTTCTCTTACCTCTGTGTCTTCTCCCAGCAGCTTGATGACCAGCTCCTGTTCATCGGATGACATTGATCAGGAGGAAATACAGCTGGCCTTGCAGGCTGCGAAGATTGCGTCCAGAGAAAAGATCAGATCCCGCTTCCACAGCAGTAATGACCTCATTCACCGGCTCTTTGTCTGCATCTCAGGTTTGTCTCCCTTCCATTCATCAGAGCTCTATACAGCTATTCTATCCTCTCACTCATCTGATCAACACACATTCATATAGAATATGTTGGCACCAATCCACGGACACCATTAGTTATTTTTCATGTGTTTGTTATTTATTATTTAAATTATGTTCACATAAAAAATAAATTAGTCATTGTTCTGGAATCATTATATTCCGCATGAAATGAACATTTAAAGCTGAACTCCCGGCAGATATAAAACTAACACCAATTATTGCAGCTCTGTATTCTGGGGGAAAAAATCCGTACGTCTATTTTTAAATGCAGCCAATGTAAATAACCTTCGTTTGGTTTGGTATCGGCCTCTATGAAGCCTCATTCATATATGCGTTTGGATCGACTATGATTTCATGAAAAACACAGTAGGGTAAGTGGGAAGACCCCCCCCCACAAATATGAGGCTGACCATGCCCACAGCCATTCACTGCTGTTCTTTTGTAATCGGATATGCAGGGACTACCTGTGGATGATTGGTACTAACAAATGGCAACCACCCCAACTGGTCTTTGCTGCAAGGAGCACATGAAAGGGCAACGCATGTCGTAAAACAATTATAAATTCCCAGCTCACTTACCAGCCAGCCTGCAACAAACTAAATTACGCTAACAGTTCACATATAAACAAGGGGTTTAGGTTGCACACATTTGCAAATGTAGCAGGTTGCAGAGGCCACTCCATGGCACTCCAGTATATCTAACTCGCTACATTTTTAGAGTATGCAAATTTGGAGAACATATAAAATATTGGATAGATTAAGGGCAGGTATGCCTAGAGGGAGCCCATCTCTCCTTGAAGGTATAGGGACACCCAGCAATAGCACAATGGCAGCAATGGTGTCCAATGCTTCCTCTGACCAGTTCTCTCTCTATCCATTCAGTCGTATGCGACCCTTGGCGATTGCATGGACCGTCACTCGTAAGCAACTTTTTCCATGAATTCTCAACCAGAGATATACATTGATTTATAGGTGAATGAGTTTATGGAGGCTTTTCTGACTGTGTTTCATTAGCTGCTCTAAGCAGGGAGTGAATAAAACATATATTTTTCTTTATATAGCTAGGACAAGGTTTAACCTAATTGCACCATGGGCCAAAGCCTAGATCAGCAAGATTGGTGGGTTAAAGGAAAGATGAGTATGTGCATTTGAGGGGTACTGGAGTTAAATAACCCTTTGTATAGTAAATTTAAGATGATTGGCCTCATATTTTTGTAAAGAAATAAACTACTTACCCAAAATGGCAGCCACATTAGACTATCTATCCATTCAGTCGTATCCAACCCTTGGCGATTGCATGGACTGTCACTTGTAAGCGACTTTTTCCATGAATTCTCTTAGCAATTATTTTACAGGGTAGGTTGCCAGGTCTTTCCCCAACCCCTACCGTGCAGGAGATCCCGCATGGCCAGGGATGAAACTAGGACAATTTAGACAGGAGCCAATTAACCTACCACCATGTCTTTGGAGTGTGGGAGGAAACCGGAGTACCCGCAGGAAACCCACGCAGGCACAGGGAGAACATGCAAACTCCATGCAGGAGGCGCCATGGTTGGGAATTGAACCCATGACCCATTTACTGCACGGCCTGACCAATTCACCAATAGTAAAAACAAATGGCATCCACCCCAAACTATAACTGGCCTATGCAGCGAGGAGCATACCTGGAGACGATCAGCCCTGAATGTAAACAGTCTGTGTCCTGGGCCAATCATCCACAGGTAGTTGCTGCATGTCTGATTTTATGTAAACAGCTGCGAATGGCTGTGGGTACTGTCAACTTCTCATTCCTTTGTATGGGGCTTCCCACCGGCAGTTGCTCACAGTAAGCCCTTCGAGGTCTACTTGAAGTCAGCTCCAAATACACCAGAGAATGAAGCCTTCATCCTCTATACAGCAGAACTTACACTGGAAGAGGGATGAACAGTTGTAGGATCTAATCACATGTGCTTCATTCAGATATACAAGGAGCATACTGACTGGAGGAAAATTAGTTCTGAAAAGCTTGGCAGTACCCTGCTGCACTTACACTGTCCAATCACAGGTTAGGGGCAGAAGGTTGACTAAGCTGTATTGCTTCAGTAGAAACCAGGTAATTTACTAACCTGGCCAAGGCATCTGTCAGAGCCATGCAAATCTCAGAAGATGATAAAAATACAAATCGTTTGATAGGTAAAACAGCAGTTATGTTTCACCAGCTCTGGAAGATTTTACCCCCTTCATTACCAGGCCTTTTTTGCCGTTTGGCACTGCGCTAGTTTAAGTGGTAATTGCATGCTCATGCAATGCTGTATGCAAACAAAATTATGTAATTTTTTTCACCCAAATAGTTTTCTTTTTATGGTATTTGATCACCACTGGGTTTTGTATTTTTTGCGATATAAAGATTAAAAAAAAAACAAAACATATCCAATTAAAAAAAAAATTCTTCATAAATTTTGTCCAAATTGTGTTCTGCTATGTCTTTGATTAAAAAAAAATACCAATAAGTGTATATTGATTGGTTTGCGTGGAAGTTATAGCGCCTCCAAATTTTATATGCTGAAGTTTTGTTGTTTTTTTTTTAGTATATACTACTAATGGTGGTGATCAGTGACTTATAATGGGACTGCAATAGTGTGGCAGGCAATCTGATGCTAACTGTTGCTGGGGGGAACTGACTGATCAGCGACTTATAATGGGACAGCAATAGTGTAGCAGGCAATCTGATGCTAACTGTCGCTGGGGGGGGGGACTGGCTAACTGCAACTGACATCACCAGTGACATTAATACAGTTGATAATACTATACATTGTCATTTAGTAACGACACTGGCTGGCAAGGGGTTGACATCTAGGGCGATCAAGGGGTTAAATCTATGCCTAACTATGTGTAATGTGTGCTGCTTTTACTAATGATCTCTCAGTTTCTCATCCCTGCAAAGCAAGGATGAGAAACTGAGAGATTGTTCCTTCTGTATAGAGCCCTGTGTTGAATGTCCACATAGAACTCTGGGCTGTAATCGTACACAACCAAGCAGCAGGTTCCAGCAATGAAACATTGGCTTGGACTTGCTGACAGCCTCCTGCTGTGTACAATCAAATCAGGAGTAGGCGGGCAGGGGGCACGCACGCTTGTCTGAAACCCAGAACCAGACAGCGACATACGGTTACGTCGCTTTGCCTTTGCTGGCCACTTTGCAGCAGATTGCGGGTGGCCAGACCACAAGTGGTTAATAATGGTTGCAGCAGCTGGTTCCAGCAAATATTATAAGCTCCTTTTTTAAAAGATTGAGTTTTAGGAAGTGGTGTGACATCCATATTGATCAACCTAGAGATGATTTTGGAAGCTGTGCAAGGTTATCAACTGACCAAGGGTGGAGGTGTAGATAAAAAATACAAGGGGGTCAAGGACAGAGCTTTGGGTGATCCTACAAAAAGAGGAAGAATAGAGGAGCAGATGGAGTTGTAGGTGATACTGAAGGAGCACTTGGATAGGCAAGAGAACTAGGAAAGAGCAGAGTTGTGCAGGCCAAGAGAGTGAAGTTTTTGGAGGAGAATTGGGCGGTCGGCTGTATCGAAGGCATCAGGAGGATCTAGTAGTAATATTATTAAGTGTTCATTGGTTTTAGCAGTTAGTCATTTAAGTTTTGTAGAGTATTGTGGGGGCAAAAGCTGGACTGTAGGGGGTTAAGAAGGGGTAGCAGCATACACAGATGTAGAAGAGCTGAAGAGGAGCAGGGAGATGGGTCTGAGGTTGTTCAGACTGGTAGAGTCCAGTGAGGGCTTTAGAGAGATTGAAGAGCAAGGCTCCATACTGCATACAGCTATTCCAGGCGTATTGGCCTTCATCAGTGTGTTGTGTGCTAGGTTTCAGGAGAGAAACTGTACAGCACTGGGCTGGCATAAAGATAAATGCACTTTTCTTTAAGGCTCCATTCACACTTGTGGGACTTCAAAGTTGCGTAACAAATCACAAGTCGTTCTTTTCAATGGCACCCATACAAATGGGCGCTGCACTACTTTGATGCGACTTTGATCCAGAGAGTGTAAAGTCGGACCAAAGTCAGATGCCGGAAGCTGACTGGTTTCTATGCAGAGCTGCACCAGATTTTACATCCTCCGGTTTTAGTAAATTAACTGCAGGAATAACCCTCTTGTGTGATAATGTATAGAGACGTGTGCCTGAGCTGCAGTGGGTAACCAAGAGGACTTTCTCATTGAAGCACAGCTGCTGTGTTTGCTGGATGAACTTAGTGCTTAGATTGCTTTCACATGTTACCTGCATTACTTGCCCCTTGCGATGCATAACTATGAATATTAGAAGTCACCAAGGAGTTGTGTGACCTTTTATAAAATGCATAGTACAGCTTTGTGCATTAATGTGCTCAATAAACTTCTAAGTGAATCCTAATTTCCATACAGCAGAGGGAACTTTATTCCACATATAACATATTTTATATATACTGTATATAATATTTTTTTTTATAATTAAACTAGTACCGGACAGCAGTGAATCGCTTACGTTTAGGTCCAAAAATGTCATTTTTCTGCTTGGCAACCAATATTCTGTGCTGCCTGAATAACCATTAATAAAAACCATGTCTGTTAAGGCCACGTTCACAGTTGAACATTTTGTATCTTGTAGCTCGACGCTAAAAATACGCTCAGCAAGCAAAAATCTATTGTTTTCAGTAGATCTTACGCACATCTCAGCATTCAGTCGCTTGTAGCAAAACGCCTGTCGCTCAAAAACATACGCAAGCTACTTTTCAGGCAGAATGGAGTGTTTTTGTTCCCTTAGACGTCAATGGAAATGCCTGAAAAGCTTGACAGAAGCGTTTTTGAGTGTTTGCAGCTCAAACATCCCTTTTTTAGCTTGCCATTGGCCACATAAAAAATGTCTATTTGAAAAAATGCTTGAAAGCTGTAAAAACGTGCAATTCTGCTCCAAAAAACACTAACACACTTAAAAGAAACACTTGAAAAAATGATCGACGGTGTGAATGAGGCCATATTGTTACTTGCCCATTTGGGAGGATGCAAAATGGTTTCACCTCCGGACATTTCTACATGATGCCCAGTACTGTTCCCTGATCGCGTAAGAAGTGTCTGTTCTCATTGTCATCCTCAGGTGTTGCTGATCAGTTGCAGACAAACTATGCAAGTGACCTAAGGAGTATCCTAAAGACTTTGTTTGAAGTCATGGCCACCAAACAGGAGATAGATGACAAAGGGAAGCAGAAAAAAGGTAACTCATTTGTTGTTTTAAATTCTTCTAAATGCATAGGCGTTAACAGGAAGTATATATTGCACCCCGGCCACACTGACTTAAGGTTTTTATTTTACACGTTTTGTGGAAGTACAGTTAGAACATGGGATGGTTTTCATCAGGCATATGGCAGGGCTTATGCACACAGACGTTGTTTGAAATGCATGTTTCTCACAAAAGTCCTCAGTCATCTGGAAGGCCTCTCATGCGTCTGATAATGTATTAGCAATTCTTTAGTTGATAAAAATGTTCAAACAACTTTGTATAGACCAGGGGTAGGCAACCTGCGGCTCTCCAGCTGTTGCAGGACTACAAGTTCTATCATGCCTCTGCAAGTCATAGCTGTAACTGTTAGTTTTGTAAAGTTGCAATGCCTCATGGGAAATGTAGTTCCACAACAGTAGAGAGCCGCAGGTTGCCTACCCCTGGTATAGACCATTGCACTTAGTAAATCTGGTTAATGTCACTGTTTACCCTTGCTGCCCTTTCACACTGATGTAGTGCAGTTTGCCTGCAGTGCCTGCGCAGCGTACCCGTGGGTTTGGTGCAGGTCAGCTGCTCTTTCCCATAGAGTTCTTTTTTGTCCTGCAATTTTGGTGTGCTTTCTGAAAGTGCACACAAACCAAGGGACATAATAGGAGTCAATGGGAAAGTGCAGCTGACCCGCACAAAACCTGTAAGTACACTGCGCCGCACATGCGGTGCAGGCACACCTCACTATATCAGTGTGAAAAGGGCCTTAGTCCATCTAGTAGCTGCCAACACAAGTGCAGTTTCATTTGCAGACAGGATAAACCGGGGAGGTATCCATAAAAGGTAAGTGGCACCGCTCAAACGAGTAGGGGTTGGAAAACCCGGAGACCAGTCTTCAGTGACTCCATAACGCGCATAAGGAAGATCCAAGCCAACAACTCAATGACATCCAAATATGAAGGAATTTATTGGCTATGTGGTCAAAAGCAGTACAAAGACAGTAACATGTTTCAGCCGTCAGGCCTTAGTCATAGTAGTAACTAAGGCCTGATGGCCGAAACGCATTACCAATAAATGTATTGAGCACATAGCCAATAAAGTAATTCATATTTGGATGTCAGAGTTGTCTGATTGGTCTTAAAACCCAAGGAGGTATATTCTAAGGAATGTTCATGATTCCCTACAACCCCCTTCCCCTGTTTTCATCAAAGTATCGCCCCTTCTGTGAAGTTGAATACAGTTGTACTGACGGTCCTGTATGTAGATGGGGTAAAGTGGAAATCCGGTCAAAACCTAACTAAGCTTAACCCCTTGGTGCCGGCGCCTCCCGGCCCTTTAAGGGTTCCAGAAGTCGGGAGGAGGGGTGGGGTTTTAGAGTCATGTGACAGCCGTGATTTGCTGTCACGGCGGTCACATGATCGGGAAAGGTCCCGATCGAAAGAGGAGATCGGGACCTTTCCGTGAGTACCGAACGTGTGTGCTGGGAGCTCGCAAGATGCGTTTAATAGAACGCAAATGTGCGGCTGCTTAGCATCTAGGCCCAGATGCCGGGGGACCTCACATTCGCGTTCGGACGGCGCCAAAAGGTTAAACCTATTCCTACTCCACTGACTCTCCTCTCCCCTGAAGCCGCTGCTGGGAGCCATCACGTGACCAGACTGGAGCAGCCTTAGATTAGGCAAGTGTAGACCTCTTTCCAGGATTCCTTTACAGGCTTGTCAGTATAGGGCTGAGAACAGAGGTGGGCGCAGGTGTAAGATTAGTTGATGGGACTTCTACTTCCACAGTGATCAAAGTGCATTGACTTAAATTGGAGATTGACCAAAGTAAAGGCACATAACAGGAAATCATTAAAGACTTGGAGGAACAGTAATGCCTGAGTGGAGTAACACAAAAGACGAGCAGCACTAGAGGAGTTGTGGAGACGGTAGGGAGGCGGCAGAGCATGCTGATAATTGGAGACTCAAGCATGACATTGGGCTCAATTCACAAAGCTTTAGGACAAGGCAAAGAAACGTTATTTTAGCCATGTGACTGTAATTGTCAAATCCTGTTGGACATAGCTGAAAAATACAGTAACTTTTTAAAATGGAAGGAGACTTGTACTGGTGTGTTGGAATTGCAACCAGCAGACAATGGGAGCCAGCACAGGTGCTGCGATAGAGCGGTTGTATTTAGTATTTTCAGAAGATTGTCAATTTTAAAATAACCTGCTCTTCTAGAAAAGAGTCCTTCTAGAAATGGTGATGGATTTCAAGTAAACTTCAAATACTTTAAATTGTGC
This sequence comes from Staurois parvus, assembly GCF_062004578.1. Taxonomy (NCBI): domain Eukaryota; kingdom Metazoa; phylum Chordata; class Amphibia; order Anura; family Ranidae; genus Staurois; species Staurois parvus. The sequence continues at coordinate 1,022,396 of NW_028318360.1, read as the reverse complement.
TGCAGTGGGTTCCCATAAATTACATGTCTGGTTCAAATCCACTGAAACACGCTGCCCTCTTGTGGTGATATTTTAGAAAGCAGCAGCCAGCTATCTAGAACCAGAAGAGGTAAATAAACACTTTTTCATGATTCTTTTTTTTTTTTTCAAAATATTTTGCGACACATTTTGAAGACAGGGATTACATGTACTTTTAATTAAAATAGTTTTTTGTGTTTTATACTAAGAAATGCTGCAAAACTAATGCAAACTAAGTTTGTTTGATAATGGTTAAAAACGGGGAGGGCTTACAGAAATTGTCATGGTAGAGGTTGGCTTCAAATGCTATTTAAAGCCTATCTCCAGGCAAAGTAAAAATCCTCCCTTGCAGTGGCGCTTCCCACTCACTTCAAAGTTTAAATGTTCATCTAGATCTGGAACCCCCCCAAAAAAACTATTTTACTTACCTGATCCTCTGCTTCCACAAGCTCCCTCGAGGCTGTGGGACTCATCCTTTTTAACAAGGGTCTACACAATGATCACTGAACATAGCTGACTGCATTTTCTGCCAGCCAATCAGAGTAGTTCCTGCTCACAGACTGGGATATAGGTTGATGTACACATGGGAGTGCACATGCAGTGTGGCTTAAAGTGGTTGTAAACCTCTGACATGAAAATGGGGAAAGCATATCCCTCTATAGTGTGCACTTGTCTCAGTCCAAAGCACTTAGTGTCATTTCTGTCTGCTGCCTCATTCCTCTGCTATCTGCATGAGACCCCAAGTGTTAAAAGGTTGACAGGGGAGGGAGTTCCAGCACACAGCCTGTGATTGACCGCTTTAGCTTTGTTCCTGTGTGCTGTGCGAGGGGGGGGGGTCCAATCCCTCCAATCGGCTCTCACTGAGCTCTGCAGAGTGTATGAGCTTTCTGCAAGCAGGGGGCAGGGAGATCAAATTACAAGCTATATACATTCTGCACTTTACCTGTAGAGAACAGAGGGTTGCAGACAAACAGGTACAACCAGGGGCAGACTGACAACTAATGGGGCCCCGGGCAATAGGGGATCATGGGGCCCCTGTGTCCTTACTCAAAAAAGCCTATAAAAAAGGTGCCAGGGGCATCTCATGGGGCCCCCTACTGACCCTGGGCCCTCGGGCATTGCCCGAGTTTCCAAATGGTCAGTCCGCCCCTGGGTGCAACTTAAAGTGTTACTAAACCCCGGACCCTGCATTCCCTATATCTGGTCTCCCACAGTACACAGAATATGGAAGTGCAAATATTTTAGTAAATATAAAACTGCTAAATGCCTTTTCTTATCAGTAGTTAGAGCAGTCTTGTGACTTTTTTTCAGTGTCCAGCAGAGCACATGTTAAAACATGTAGGAGGAGTTTTCATTTTGCTCTAGCAAAATACAGGACCCCTGACCTCTGTCTGGACAGCGCTGATTGGCCCTGTGCTGATCACATGCACTCTCCCAAGATAAAAAAAAAAACCTCTCTAGCGATGCACACCAAACTGAGCATGTGCAGAGTGACTCCACATGATATGTCTTATCAGGAGATAAGAGGGGGGCACTTGAAGAAGGGGAGGATCAGAGAAGTCAGGATCAAACAATGTTTTTACACAATGCAGAGGATTAACCCCTTAGGTTCCACAGTGAGTATACCAAGCATGCTTTACTGCATATACAGACTGATTTTACTGTTGTGGGTTTAGTAACATGTTAAGTAGGAGGATTTGTTTGATTTCTTTGTATGACCTGAGGCCAGTCATTTCAATAGGTATATGTAAGGGTTTGAAACCACTTTTAATTGTATGTAAAGCCATTTTTTGGGTTCTAGACAACGTTTGGTGGGGTTAGAGCCCATTCATGCTTCTTATTGATGCCATTGTCACCACTTGGTGGGATTCACTCTCTCCATTTGTTGTTGTGACCACTGTCATTGGGTCTAACGCTGTGGGAAAATACTAAATGTTTGGCTGTCACTGGAGCAGGGAATAGGAAGATTATCCAGTGAAGACATTTGTACCAATGACACCTGTATAAGAGTGGATGTATCTTACGTTGGAGATCACTCCTATCACTTTGGTTGTGCTCAAGTCAGAAAGTAAAGAAATGTTTCCCAAGGACACGCTGACAGCAAAGTAAAGCTGAACTCTAGAGAGCTAAACCTGCCCACCGTGCAGCATGGCTTTGATACTGGTTTAGTCTAGGGGGCATGGGGTAGGCAGAATGGAATGCCTTACTTCTCACTCTCACAGGCTTCCTCCCCATCAGACTACTGGTCCACAAAGACTTTTTGAAGGTGGTACAGCTTCCCCATCACTGACTTTGTCATGTGCAACACAGAACCCAGTGGTCTGACTCTGTACATGAGGACATCAAGGGCCCGTCCACATTCTAGGACTGCAACAAATATGAAGGAAATTGCAGGCTGCCAGTGAGCAAGGAAGAGGTAAGTAATCCCCTCTGGTAAGTCCTGTAGACAGAATGAGCATTAGAGGCAAACAGGGAGAGCCAGCAAAGGTGGATTGCTATAAGCTGAATGGAGGTCAGCTGTAATTGATTTTCATAAGAAGAAGTTTCAGAAGATTTCCACAAGTAGACCAAAAAGCTGTTGGTTTGTCAAAGTGTCACATAGAATGGTAGATTACCTGAAGCAACCAGGCAGCATCATTTGTATCCCAGGTTTGAAATGTAAAGTAGACTCATAGTGCTTTGGGTGACATGGATGGGTTTTTTTTTTTTGTGAAAAGTGAGGCTCATTTTGAGCATGCAATGTGCCGTTTTTCAGTTTTTCTTAGGACTGGTGTCTTATTTGGAGAAACAAATGATGATTTCTCTTTCTCACAGTGAGCCAAGGCCTGAGGAGTTCTGCTTTAGAAGATTGTGCTCTCTGTCAAGAAACCATCTCATCCTCAGAGCTAGCTGCCAAGGCCCGCGATGGAGAATTTGAAGGTATGGATAGCTAATATAATGTAGTGGTGTATATGTATATATGTGTGTGTATGTATGTATGTATATATATGTATGTATGTATATATATATATATATATATAGCCCCATTTTTCTAAAACTGCTAAACAGTGGTGTCTCATTTGGACTGCTGGATTCTTATTAAAAAACATACAGGCATCAGCTGGATTGAAACTCCTTTGCAAGTTCTGTAGCCAATTTATTTGCAAGCAAGTTCTGCAGCCGGCTAGGAACAATTAGGGTTCTATTTAGAAAGGACAGGTAATCTCTATCTGCTATTATATTTCACAGTAATACTACATTATTTTATTTTCTTATGCACTGCTTTACATTTATTGTACATTGACATCAATCCCTACTATTCGAGATCTTACAATTTAAGGTCCTTATATCACACTGATTCTTCCAAATTCTAAGGCCAATTTAGACCGAGCCAATTAAGCTAGGAGCATGTCTTTTAGAGTGTGGGAGGAAACAGGAGAACCGGACACCAATGCAGGCACCATAAGAACATGCAAGCAGTGTTGTGGTTAAGATTCATACCAATGACCCTAGAGCTGACCAGCCACTTCTCCTTGCGGTTAGCCTAATAATAAAAAGCAGCTGAAAGCTGCGATATCCTATGGAGATCTCTCTGCCTAGGGAAACAGAGAGAACTCTGACTGGAGGAGAGCCAGAAATGTGACTTTGAAAGATCACGTGACTGAACTCTCCTCCCAGATTTTCTTTTTTCTACAAACTCCATTTATTTTTGCCCAATTTATATCCACAAAAACGGTGGAACATTTAGCACATCGGTAACGCATATTGTTGTGCTTTATAAATTTGAGGGATTTTTTTTCTTTTTTTTTTGTAGCCTGTGGAAAGGGTGTTGGTAGTCCCATACCCCTGTTTCATAGATAAGACCCTTTCTAATCTAAGTGGCTCACAAGCCCCATCCTTGGGTTCTCCGTATGCAAACACCATCCTAACAAGTGCTTTGCCATGCCCTCTTGCCATCTTTCCATTGAAGAGGTTCAGGGCCTTGCCTGTAATAGGGACCAGCTCTGAATGTAGAACTGAAGGTTGTGATTATTCAACAGTGGGGTGAGGGACTACTGGAGCATTCCAGAAGATAATGTGTGGACATTATGGATGCGTGCACTTGACACGAGTTCAACTTTACTGGGTTCATCAAAGGATAGGTTTCCTTCTAAATCTCCAAAGCATGTACAATATGAAAACTAAAGAGCTGCTGCTCCAGGTCCATCTGCTTATCCGCACTTCTCACACCTGCTCATCGGGGGTGCTCACCCAGTTTGCAAACTGGTCAATGTAGTGAAGAAAAATCCAGATAGCAGCACTCCAATGGATCTACTTTTCTTGATATATAAAAAAAAAACCAAGAGCATTCACGCATTGGCGCTTACTCATTGCCTCATCTCATCAGTAGCCAAACAAACAAATATATGTTTCTCACAGCTGCTGATAAATCAGAACCAGACCACTCTCAGGGTATATTCTGTGTGGTGCAAAAGATTGTCCCTGCTGTTTGCATTTAAAAAGGTTGAAGGTGTTTGTCTCCACAAATAGTGGCAAAGAATATAGAATGAAGGAGTTCATCAACTATAATACGAGGCGTGTCATTTATTTAATCACATGCTAAATTTACCATATACAGTATGTATGTAGATCGACCAGGAGGCTGTGTGATCACCTCCAAGATCACGTATATGACATACAGAAGAAACATTCTACTAATGTGACTAACCATTTAAATGGTGTGTATGGAGGTGACCACGCAGCCTTGAGCATGCAGAGAATTGAGAGAGTTAAAAGACCCTGTAGGGGGGCTGTGTTCAAGTTGCTTTGCAAATGCAAAGTTTTTTGGATATTCTATTTACAAACATGCTGACAAAAAGGTCTTAGTGGGATTTCACACATTTTCAGGAATGATATATGTGTAGAGGTGCACACAGTTCCCTGGGTGCTACTTTATGGGTCAGATTATAGTGGAGAGTGATTAGGTGCGTTGATAATAGATATACAGATGGGTTTCGTTTTGTAAATATTTTTGTATATGATATGCAGTTCTTTATATTCACTAGGTTTGGTGGGGATGTTGTACTTAAAGTATCTGCATAGTTTTTAAAACCATGTATATGTATGGGGTTTGAACATGGAGGTCTGAGACAGATTTTCTATTAAGCTGTGCGCGAACATCCCAGAGAACAGGCTGGTTCTGATTTAATTATCAACAGCTGTGAGCATAATATAATTGTTTTTTGTAATACCGGTGAGATGAGGCTATGCGTAAGCGCTAACTCACATAACATATCAACCTTACTCTTGTTCCCCAATGTCTGTGATTTTTTTTTTTTTTTTTTAAGTATCAAAAGTGGATCCATTGGAGTGCTGCCATCCAGAATTTTCTTCTCTACATATATAATATGGAAGTGGATGATTTCACGCATGAGCTTGGATCCTTGTCGACCCATAAAAAAAAAAAATTGTCAAGTCATATGAACCTCAAGGAGCAGTCATGTACCTGTATGCAAGCTGCACCTCTGTAGGTTGCTCAGGTTCCCCCAAAACCTAGGTTGCCCTATAACAGCCTTTCTCATCCAGGGTGCCTTGAGGTTTCTTCAGGGGTACCTTGGCAAAACTTATACAAGCCAGCGGGTGGAACAAGCCTGCCTTTTAGTTACACAAAGCCACAGGTTTTCATTGTGCACCATTACCACCTTCTAGCTGCCGGAATCCTGACAACCAATGACATCATCAACTGATAAGGAGGATGTCAGCTGCCTACACAGCATCCTATTTTGACCCTCTCCATCAGTTCTGGAGTCACATTAGCTCTGTAATGGATAAAAACTGAGGGAGAAGAGAAACATTGGAATACTACTCAGTACCAGTGTGAAAAAGTGTATTTGCTTTGGAAGAATAAATCACCTCTAATGTTGGGTGTCCTACATGTGTGGATGTTGCGTTATATAAAACTAAATGCGGTGCCCTTTTAAAATGGACAGCCTTGAGGCACCCCATTTTAGAATAGGTTTTAGAATGGGATGCCTCAAGACTCAAATATCATATACCATGCAGCGCTTAAGTTATTCAACAATATCCTCAAAGTGTGCTTAAATATTGTCTGTTTAGCCAAAATGATTCACGTAATAAATGAATATTCAACAATAATACAGTTAGGTGATGAGTCGTGACAGTCTCTTAGATATTTAAATCATAGTATGGTGACTTCGGTGATAAATATAGCTGTAGAATGTACTAACCAGATAGCGCTTAATATTGCGCATTTAATAGATGTTATTAGGTCATCTGGGGTTGGGCATCCAGAACACAGATTTGTTGAAGAACGCCACCAGAAATAGTAGTATTTCAGCCAATATATCCAGGTTATGCAATCCAGATCCCCCAGGGGGAGCCAGCGGTCTAGATGCCATCCAGGATCCAAGGCTCAAAAAACACAAATGAATATCAGATGGGTGCAATCTCCCAGAGGGTGCCAGTGATTAATGTGTCATCCCAGGGGGTGCGGCCATTGTACTTAGTAGCAGAGTTTGGCTGTTTCTCACCCAGTTTTACGCTTCCTACAAAGCTGTTTCAATTAATGATTGTGTTGCAGCCTTTCAGCTCTCCAGACAGGACTTGTCTGATCCCCAGGCCTTTTTTAAATGTATTTTTTTTTTTACCTAGAGTATCAGTTTTGCTTCATGTGAAATAGCAGTTGTGTCCTTTTAAAGTAGGACAGCTTTAAATCCCGCAGATCGTGAAGTATGGGTAACGTTGAGTACGGCACGTAGTCATAAACACTCCTGCTGACAGGTTGGGTTCATGAGCCTGGCTAAGAGATGCTGGCAGGGGCCTATTAGCAGGACCTAGTTTCTGAAGAAGAGGCATCCTCTAGTACATGGTATTCTCATTTATTTCACTGCCTGCTAGAGGGAATGTAGGAATTGAATTCCCTAAAGCACAAGGTGTGTGTGTGGGCCTGATCTCCCAGATGCCGCTGAAACACATATTTCCTCTTTATTTGTATTCCCCTCTTCCTTATCCACTGTAAGCAGCTGTACTTATTGCTTGTGTGTTTGAATAATGCTTGCCGAACCTCCCACTGAACAATAGACTGCTCAGTAATCGTACAAAGCAGCCGGATTTACGGGACGCAGGTCGGGGTAATGCAAGGCCATGCCATGCGTCACTCCAGGGCCGGCATTATCTGTTGGGGTGTTTAGAAACTTTTTACAGAGAAACATGAAACATACAGCTTTGTTACGCCGGCCAATTTGTAATTTATGGTTTGAAGCAGGGCCATTCCATTTCAATCTGCAGCCAGCTACGCTTTTCTAAAATAACAAGAAAATAAACATTTTTCTTCCTGACAACCACGGCGGCCGTTATGTGTGCAAAACAAATCTCATCTCACCGCAGCGCTCGTGGCTTCTCTCAGATGTATGCACAGAGCTTGCAGTCACATTACAGACATTTCCCACAATGGTGGCGCCATCTTTAGTGAAGTATTTAAAGCGTAAACTAGAATAATAAATTGTTCTTATTTGGTCCCATTAAGTATTTTGTCATATCTGTTTGACAAGTGCAAAAAAAACTAGCTGTTCATCCAGCCAGAGATCTTGTGAGATGAATGTACTCTCTGCCTCTGGACTGTTATCAGTTAGGATTGTTTTCTGCTATCACAGTGCAACACAAAGCACCTTCATCTGTTATGGAGAGGAGAGGGAGGTGTTGTGTAGTTCTAACACACACTCCCTGTCCTAGGCTGACTGACAACACTGCTCAGTACAGTTGTTACCCTAGGACAGGAGGTGCCAGAATTACCAGGTTCAAATTAAAGTAAAACTATAGACCTGGCAGAACTAGGGTTGTCTGTTCAAAATCCCAGCCACGGCACCATCTGCCTGGAGTTTGCACGTTCTCCCTGTGCCCGTGTGGATTTCCTTTGGGTACTCTGGTTTCCTCCCACGCTCCAAAGACATGCTGGTAGGTTAATTGGAAAAACACAAGGGGGCACCAACCTAAGTGCAGTATGTATAAAACGGTTTATTGTTAAAATTAGCCAAATAGCTACTCACAAAGAAGCAATGTAATAAGGAGTTGATAATATGTCCTCAGGGGGGCCAGTATAGGGGCTGATGGTGTCCAATGATGCCCGGGTCCCAGGAAGTGTGTGGTGGACTGTCGGCGGTGGATGCCATGACAGGCACCTTTAACCAGCATGGAACGCACAGAAGTCCAGAACCAGAGGGCAACCAGAGGTCTGAAGAAACAGCCCCATCCTTGCATCCCTATTGGTTGCCCTCTGGTTCCAGACTTCCTCTCTCCTGGGACCCGGGCATCACTGGACACCATCAGCCCCTATACTAGCCCCCCTGAGGACATATTATCAACGCCTTATTACATTGCTTCTTTGTGAGTAGCTATTTAGCTAATTTTAACAATAAACCGTTTTATATATACTGCACTTAGGTTGGCGCCCCCTTTTGTTTACCTTATGTTCCTACACAGTCCGCTTCACTCTATGGAGAGCTGCTACCGCTAGTACTAATACCGTGGACTTTATGGACCGATTTTATGTTTCTTATTCATGTGTTTTATTAATTTATCTTTTAAGACCACTTGGTTATTATCTCCTCTCAGCGACAAATTCCTCCACTATTTAGGTTAATTGGATCCTGTCTAAATTGTCCCTAGTATGTGTATGTATGAATGTAAGTTAGGGACCTTAGATTGTACACCCCTTGAGGGTTAGGGACTGATGTGAATGTACAATATGTATGTAAAGCGCTGAGTGAATTGACGGCGCTATATAAATACCTGAAATAAATAAATAGGCAAAACCTTTTTTTTGTTTTGGATAGAGATAGGGTTATAACCCCTATGCCATTTTGTTTCACCATGTGTGTCCCATTTGGGAGATTTCTCTTTACTTCCTGTCCCATATCCAAACAGAAAGTGAGAGGAAGTGTGTGTATGTATGTATGTATGTATTTGTGTATATGTGTATATATAATATATATAGTACATTCACATCTGTCCCTATCCCTCAAGGGGTGTACAATCTAAGGTCACAGCGGAGTTCCTTTGCTTGCATGGACATTCTACTACAGACACACATACTGGACTGATATGAGTTTCGTTTTTGTTTTATGAGCACTGCACTTGAGTTAGATTTTACTTTAAAGACTCTTATGCCTCGTACACAATAAAGAAAATCGTACGAACATTTTTGTACGAGGACCGATCGCCCGATAATCGGATCGTTAGTACACAGCTTTTGAGAGCCGATCACGACAATTCGTACGACAATATCCGAAGGGACAAGCGCAAAAATTTTTCTCGTACGATACCAGATCGTACGATTTTCGTTTAATCAGTACAGTAGTCGTCTGAAAATACAATACAAATACACCGCAATACATGACATCACTTTCGAAATTCTTTTCTTTCATAGGAGAATTTTCATGTCTTTAGTAACTTCTTCACTTTCGATGTGAGACTAGCAGGCGAAAAAAAACGCCTGAACGTTCGTCCGATATTCTCATCGTGTGTACGGGGCATTACTTAAATGATGTAGTCCATAATATTTTTTTTTCTTAGACCTTTTTCACAAGGGCGTACTTAAAGGAGTTCCACCCAGAAGTGGTGGAAGCTTTGCTTTTCTGCCTCCTGACCCCCCCCCCACTGCCACATCTGGCACCTTTTGGGGGTAAGGGGGGGAGTAGGTACCTGCTCTAACTTCTGGCTGAGTTTGCACAGTAGGAAACCGGCGGTGAAGCTGCAAGATGGTTGCGCCAGCACCTGACAGCCAATTGAAGAATCAGCTCTTGGTGAGGACACCGCCGGATGCATGGACAGGTAAGTTCCCTACTATTAAAAATCAGCAGCCACAGTACTTGTAGCTCCAGACTTTTAATATTGTTTGGGGGGAGGTAGTGGGGGCCAGAACTCCACTTTAAGTGTAAAACTATGGGAAGGGCCATGTTTGTCCTCATGGGATGCCCAAGTGTTCCATGCATCCACATGCAGAAAGTCCTATTCCTGTGTGGGTGCAACACTCTGTGTTCAGAGACATGGGTATAAAATCGGGAGAAGCGGCTGTGTCCATACATCTGCTGTATCCCAGTTGACATGAATTCGACTAAACCCCCTCCCCTCCCCCCCGCTTACCTTTTACTGTTCTGCAGAGTTAGGATACTTGCCTAGCCAGCAGATCCAGAGTTGAGCTGCTGGGATCCTCCTCTCTGGAGCCTCTGCATGAGCGCTGTACCTGTCACAGCTGCCGGCCCTTTTGGGTGTAACTTTCACTAGGCCCACCCCCCTCTTCCTTACTAAATGGGACTCCACGTCATGCATCCCAGGATGCACAGCAGGCACCTAGTCGTTCACCAAGGTGAAATGGTGGAAGTTGGGGGGTGGCAAGCCAAGCCTTTCAAGCAAAAAACAGTAAAAAAAAAAGAAGGGAGAACCCGATATCAGCTCTATGGAACGGGGTGGATGGAGAGGAAGAAAGTTCTACGGGTGGGTGAAGGTCCACTTTAAAATGAAAGTAAGTCTTTTTTTAAACTTGTACCTAGTGGTAAGCCTATACTAAAGCTTACCTGTAGGTACATCGAATATTTCCTGAACTTGCACTGTTTAGGAGATGATCACACTGCATGCAGCCGGTGACTGAAGAGGCAGGATACCTGTGCCCGTCCCTGCAGTGTTCTGTGTCATGGCCAAAACTCCCACATGCATGCAATGACCGCAGTACAGTGACGGCATGCCGCTGGAGGGCTTCATTCTTAGGTTAGCATTTCATATCATGCTAGTATGTGATGCACACAAGCACATTATGCCGTCATCTTGCAGGGTTTTTTTTTTTTTTTTTTTTTAAAGGCCACGGTTTACTACTGCTTTAAGTATGCTCATGTGAACAAGACTTTATGGTAAATGTGCTCTTGAATCTTTCTGGTGTGACTAAATGCAACTAAAAAGAATTATGGATTACAGAGACTTTCCCTATAAGAGATCTATGTGGTGAACTTTATCCTCTTTTTCACTCTGCTACACCTTGGTGGAAGATACTTCATTTAATATAAATTATTTATTTATTATTATTTATTTCAGGTACTTTTATAGCGCTGTCAATTTACGCACCACTTTACATACTGTATATATTGTACATTCACATCAGTCCCTAACCCTCAAGGAGCGTACAATCTAAAGTCCCTAATTCACATTCATATATACACATATTAGGGCCAATTTAGACCGGATCCAATTAACCTACCAGCATGTCTTTGGAGTGTGGGAGGAAACCGGAGTACCCGGAGGAAACCCACGCGAGCACAGGGAGAACATGCAAACTCCATGCAGGAGGCGCCATGGTCAGGAATCAAACCCATGGCCCATTTACTGCACGGCAGACGTGCTAACCACTAAGCCACTGTGCCGCCCCTAAATTAATTCATTATTTTTCTTATTTCTATTATCATGTGTTGGCCTATTGCTATGATCATATGGAGTGAAGTGCTGATTTTATGAGGATTTCTTTGTCACTCATATCATTTATCTCAACTAAAAAGAATGTTCAAAAAAAGATGTACCTGCAAATTCAAAAGTAAATAGTCACCTCTTGCTGCCTGCAGCACCAAGCACCGCTCTGATGAAGTGAAGTCACCCTCCATCAAAAACCAACACTTTCTGAAATGATGACTTCTGTGCCCACGGGACACTCAGTATTCATCCCACCGACCTCTTCATCACAACCGTGTACAAGAGATTACCGATTCAGGAAGGATGATTCACGGGGTGATTTCTCTTCATCAGACTATTGTTGGTGGCCCTGGCACTGGGAGAGGTGAGTATATACCTTCTAGTTAGCAGGTACATCTTTTATTTCAACATTCTTTTTTTAGCTTTAATGAAGACCTAAAGCCTGCTTCTTCCTAACTGACCAGGTTTGGCCTCTCTCGGGTACTGACAAGCCAATGCCTCTTGGCCATTACCATGTCACCAGAGAAAGTCATTAGCAGCTTGCAGATTGCAGATAGTCCGTAATCGGGTTTATTGATGATAAGATTATTACTTCTCTAACAAATACTTTTTTTTTTTTTTTTTTAATACAGATCCTCCTGACTGGGTCCCGGATGAAGCTTGCAGTTTGTGCACTGCGTGCAAAGCTCCTTTCACAGTGATACGCAGGAAGCATCATTGCCGCAGCTGTGGCAAGGTAATTTTCTGTTTGCCATAGACCATGCATCTCCATGCATTTTTAAAGGGCTTTTGTCCTTTGACAGATAAAACCAGCAGAATGCAGCAACATGCATACAAAGCTATGGGATTGATGTATAAAACTGAAGGAAAGGAAATTATATCTCCTGTGGCAACCAAACACGCACTAATCATTTTTTTTGCTCAGATTAGAAAGAACACTTTATTGCATGGTTGGTTGAATAGGTTAGATGTTCTAAAGAACCCATTGTCAGTTCCTGTTTGCTCCTCTCAGGTAAGTTGCAGTCAAAGTAAACCTTTCATGCTGTTTAGCCCCTTTGCACCTCAGTAACACAGATGTGCGCCAACAAAAAGGTGGGCTTTAACAATCATGCTGCACATATGTGTCACTGGGCGAGCAATGTTGATGTGCTGGGAGTGTGCTTTTCTGTCACCTTTCCTCACCATGAAACAGCGATAACCCTGATACCCTACATCAGTGGTCCCCAAACTACGGCCTGGGGCCAGATGTGACCCACTGCTTGCTTTTATCTGTCCCTCAGGGCATTGTTCATCCCACTGATATGAGACACTATTCTGCCCACTGAAAATAACAATAGAACAGAATTCCTTCCACAGACCTAAACAACGGGGCACTATTTCTCCCATTGACACCAATGATGTGATATTATTTCTATTATTGACACCATTGATGGGGCAATATTCCTCCCATTGATACCAATGATGGGGCACTATTTCTCCCATTGACACCAGTGATGGGGCACTATTTCTCCCATTGACACCAATGATGGGGCACTGTCTCTCCCATTGACACCAATGATGGGGCACTGTTTCTCCCATTGACACCAATGATGGGGCACTGTTTCTCCCATTGATACCAATGATGGGGCACTATTTCTCCCATTGACACCAGTGATGGGGCACTATTTCTCCCATTGACACCAGCGATGGGGCACTGTTTCTCCCATTGACACCAGTGATGGGGCACTATTTCTCCCATTGACACCAATGATGGGGCACTATTTCTCCCATTGACACCAATGATGGAGCACTATTTTTCCCATTGACACCAATGATGGGGCACTATTTTTCCCATTGACACCAATGATGGGCACTATTTTTCCCATTGATACCAATGATGGGGCACTATTTTTCCCATTGATACCAATGATGGGGCAGTATTTCTCCAATGGACACCAATGATGGGGCACTATTCCTTCCCCTAGTACCAAAGATGGGGCACTGTTTACTCCCACTGATGGCAGGAATATTTCTACTCCCGCTGGCCTCCTGAAGGATAATAAACTGGCCCTTTGTTTAAAAAGTTGAGACCCCTGCCCTATATTTTACATGTTTTTAAAGCCCCTACAGGTCATCCGTTTAGAGCTACTTGTGAATAAAGACCCTAGAATTATTGATATCACTGGGCATTGTGATATGTAACATGTATAGCACAATCAACCTTTTCGTGTGTAGGCACCCCAATGCGTGTTTATCTGTGGGGATGGGCTCACAATTTTTTGTCACTAGCTTGTACACGAGGTTGCAGGGCACAATCAGAGCAGCCATATTCACTTTATAAGCAACAGGGGGTATAACTCCTGTCATGGCTGCAAAGCATTGCAGGCACAGCATGTTGTGCACCCCTGGTCACTGCCTATGCAGCTAAAGAGGGGGTGCAGTTTAAGGTGGTAAAAATGCAGCTCAACCATTGTGTTTTACTGCCCCTCAACCACTTGTGTGAACGAGCCCTAAAGGGTTTAATGGTTATTGTGAAGTTGAAGCCCACACTTTGTATGGGAAATGATTTTATGATGGGTTGGATTAACCCTTTAAACATCCAGTGTATGAGGGCCCTGGGAAGGTTCAAACTCCTTTAATGCTCCTGCCATGAAGAAGTTGTGCTGCAGAAAATGACAGCGGGCCCGTGTAATAATCCTGTATAAATCACACCCGCTCTCCTGCCTCCTTCACTGCACTTCCGCATATATTTTCCAGACATTAAAGCCGTACTGAATCATGAAACCATTACCAGGCCCCGGTGAGACTTGACTGCATGTAAAACAAAGGGTAATTTGATAGAAATTGAATGTAAAGATGTTGAATCATGCCGCTACATCTCATTATTTACATTTTTATTCTGTGCTTGTACAATCCCAGTTGCTGCAAGGTCATCAGAAAGGCGCCAGCCGCAGTGTGTAACGCATAGGTCTGCAGTAGGTGCGGGCGATCAGAGCGGTGTGGATGTGTATATGAACATGCATGGTCCAGTCATGCTATGCTTCATGTATGAAATTGTCTGTCCCTGGCAGCCAACCACATCGTGCCTTTTGTCCTGTCTCCTCCAGAGGTAGAATGAAAGAATAATATGATTGGAGGAAACTGTAACAGAGTGGTTGATACTTTGGTACATGATGTTCAGTGTTTGCATTTGGGTTGTTGCCTTGGTTTAGTATTATTATTATATTATTATTATTATACAGTATATAGCGCCAAAAAGTTTGCTCAGCGCTGTACATTATAGTGGGGGAGAGTACATGAGACAATACAGTAACAATACAATACACGAGGGGTTCGAGGGCCCTGCTCCTTGGAGCTTACAATCTAGGAGGGAGGGGATAGTGGTACAGGAGGAAATGGCTATGGGGGATGGAGTGGTAGGAGGAGTGGAGGAGATCGGCTGTTAGGTGAGGTTGGGGTAGGCTTCCCTGAAGAGATGGGTTTTCAGGGTGCGCTTAAAGGTGAGGAGGGTAGGTGACAGTCTGATGGATTGGGGTAATGAGTTCCAGAGGATGGGGGAAGACCTGGAGAAGTCCTGGAGTCGGGCATGGGAGGAGGAGACCAGGGAACTGGAGAGTAGGAGGTTTTATGAGAAGCGAAGAGTACGTGTTGGGTGGTATTTGGATATCAGGTCGGTGAGGTAGTTTGGGGCATTATTATGAATGGCTTTGTACGTCAATGTTAGTAGTTTGAATTTTATACGTTGGGCAATTGGAAGCCAGTGGAGGGAATGACAGAGGGGGGTGGCGGATACGGAGCGGTTGGTAGGGCGGACAAGTCTGGCCACTGAGTTCAGGATAGACTGAAGCGGGGATAGCCTGTGTTGGGGTAGGCCGGTGAGGAGGGAGTTGCAGTAGTCGAGTCATGAGATAAGGGAGTGAACGAGTTGTTTAGTAGTGTCTGGGGTTAGGAACGTACGTATTTTGGAGATGTTGCGGAGGTGGAGCCTGCATGAATTTGCCAGCGATTGGACATGGGGTTGGAAGGACAGATTGGAGTCTAGAGTGACATCTAGGACTTTGGCTTGCGGGGTGGGACTGATGATGGCGTTATTGGTTGTGATGGAGAGGTTAGGGGGGGGGGGAGCGCAGGCTGGGGGGAAAACTAGGAGCTCGGTTTTGGAAAGGTTTAATTTGAGGAAGTGGAGTGACATCCAATCTGATATGTTGTTCAGTAGGCAGGTGATACGGGCGGAGACTGAAGGGGTGAGGCGAGGGATTTAGTAAAAAAATGAGCAGTCACCATTCAGGCTACAAGTCAATGCTCAAGGGTTTAGGCACTTCACATGCATAGCCACATCTCCATGATCTGGCTGGACATTTAGTGGCTCTTCCAAATTTTTGGATGAGGTGAAATTTGGGGGGGGGGGGGGTCTGAATGGAATAGGCCACCCCCAACCTCATATCTACTGTCCTATAGTTGCAATTTCTTAACAGGGAATAAAGACTGCAGACAAATGTGAGTGACTAAACTAATTCTACTTTCACACCGATCTGCTGCAAAAACGCATGTGTTTTTGCCAAGCTTTTGTGGCGTTTTTGTTAAAGGACATGTGCCTTAAAAACTGCACCAAAAATTCATTCTTGAGGCTCCAAAGATGTTGCAAGCATGTTTTTACACTGCAGTGGAAGCACAATGCCCCAGTGTGAAAACATACATAGACGTACATAGGGAAGCATTTTTCTTGCGCTTTTCAGGTGCTTTTTTCTGTATGGAATATGCATATTTAGATTGGTCCAAGCTTAATCAGTGTAACCGGGATTTTTTTCCAGCAGGAATGTGGGGGGAATGCAGTTCTAGCACCTTCAGCACTGGCTGTATGTATTGACAAGGAATTTGGGGTGTGCTGGAGGGTCTATTAATGCTTGCTGCTAGGGGAGCTGTTGTTGCTAGGGGGTCTTATGTTTCTGGGGAGTCATTTGTTGTTGGGAAATAACTACTGTTGATGAAGGGGGTCTATTATGGCTGGCTGCTGGAGGGTTTGTAGATCTGTAGTTACTGCGAGGGGTCTATTGTTGCTGGAGAGTCTGTTGTTGGGAGAGGGGTCTGTTGTTGCTGGGGGATCTATTGTTGCTGGGGGGTCTGTTGTGGGGGGGGGGGGGCGGCAGAGGGAGCCTGTTGTTGCCAGGGGATCTGTTATTGCCGGGGGATCTATTGTTGTCAGGGGGTCTATTGTTGCTGGCTGCAGGGGATCTATTTTACTGTTGTTCTTCTTATTAACAAACATAAGAGCACAATGTGATCCATTTTCCAGCTGTGCTGGGAACTCATTCTGCTCTCCTCCATTTATTAGACTTGTGCTGACATGCCCCCCTCACAGCCATTCACTGGGAAGTTCAGTGTACTGCTGTTCCTCCTTCCCCAGCTCTCTGAGATCCTTATCTTATGCACCTGAGAACAGAGGGTATGTGATCATTTATAAAAAAAAAGGGGGAAAGGAAAAGGGTATTTATAATGTTTTTAATATCTATACACAAATGTTTTACCTTTCATTTCTATTTTAAACTGAATGGCTGTTTTATACAGTGAGGGTTCACCTATACTTTAAATCAGATCTAAACCCAAAAACTAAAGCAGGCCAGAGAAGCAGAAGTTTTTTTTTTTTCAGAATGTTCACTCGAACTTCTAATGGTTAGTGGAGTCCAATCAACATGCATTTCCAGCTGTTCTGAGTGTTTCTTCTCAGGAAAAATTGAACATAATATAATGATACTGCTATAATGTCTGAGATTCCATTCAATTAGGGGATCTGGATAAAATTTGAAGGGCTTTTGAACTATATTGGTTGACACAATGATGGCAAGAAAGGATTCTGTAAGGAATGATTTTTCAGCATTACGTACAATTGTTTAAAATAAAGTCTACTGGTGTATGGATAACTTTAACTCTCTCAGAAGATTGAATGTGTCATTTCAAAAGCTGTTTTAGTTTTGTGGGGTTTTTTTCATCCTACTAATTGTGCCCCCCAATAGAGACAACAGGTGGCTGTGCTCAGGCCTGCTCCACCATTGTTGCTATCAGGAAGCCAGTCCAGGGTGATGACGTAGAGCTGATGCTGGAGGGCAAATGTTTTTTTTTTCAGAAAACCTTTAAATTGGAGCTCTATAAGGTGGTTAATATAGACTCCTCCAACATTGAGTGCATAAGCATGAAGTCTTAGGCAGGCCATAGATGATACAATTTTCTTTCCTTCTGCACTGGTAGAAGGAAAGAAAATCGCTTGATTCTTCTATCAACACATTCAGTGTTGATGTGGGGATCCCTTCTGCAGTGCTATTGTGTTCAGTCGGTGAGGAGCCTTCCTGGACGGCAGAACACAGTGATCGCTGCTAGTGGTTATAGCCGCCGGCAGTGATCACATGCAAAAAAAAATCCAACAGGCTGGTTGTACTAAAGTCAATCAATGGATCAGCTTAGGTACAACCTGCCTGCCCAGGGATAGATTCGATCCATCTATGGCTGACTTCAACCGTCTCCTGTGGTCTGAAATTTGGATGTTATTTGGGCAAGTCAGCCCTCGCACATTCCTGCATCGCACCAATTGAAACACAAATATGACGTGCTAAATATTACGGATGCTCTGATATCGGAATCGTTGCCGATACCAAGTATCTCGTGAAAATGCTCCCGATACCGGAAACCGATACTTTGCAGTGCGATTTGCATCTATACAAATTGCACCTCAAAGATTAGCATGAGATTTGAACAGGAATGTGATTCCTGTCCTAATCACATGCGGTTTCCCCACCACTCCTGCGTTAACCCTTGCGATTCCTGTCCTAATCACATGCGGTTTCCCCACCACTCCTGCGTGAACCCTTGCGATTCCTGTCCTAATCACATGCGGTTTCCCCACCACTCCTGTGTGAACCCTTGCCATAGCCTGAGTTCACACAGGAGCAGTGCAGGAAACCTCCCTGCAGGCATCCCATGCTGAGCGGATACTATATATACTATGGAGGCAATTGCTCCATATTCTCAGCGGTAGAAGTGTTTTCAAATCCCAGCGGCTTTCTCTCCTCTCCTTGCAGGAATGACAGTTCAGGCTAGAGGGCTTTTGATTGATCAGCACCGTCACATGGATGCCATCTAGCCTGTATTATCATTGCTGCAAGGAGAGGAGAGAAAGCCGCTGGGATTTCAAATCCGCAGACCTGGGAAGCGGCTTTCCCTCCTCGCAGCGATGACAGTTTTTCTTTCCTCTCCTACCGCTGAGAAGATGGAACATCTGCCTCCATAGTATACATCCACACGCGGCCACTCTCCGCTCAGTATGGGATACCTGCAGGGAGGTTTCCTGCACTGCTCCTGTGTAAACTCAATGACAAGGGTGCACACAGGAGCAATGGGGAAACCACATGCAATTTGGACAGGAATCTCATTCCTGTTCAAATCGGATGTAATTCTTTGCGGTGCAGTTTGCATCCATACATTTAACCCCTTTGCGCCGGTGCATCTCAGCCCTTTAAGAGGTTTCAGGAGACAGGGCAGGGTTTTATGGTCATGGACGTGAATCACGGCGGTCACATGCTCGCAAAAGGTCCCGATCGCAAGGGGAGATCGGGACATTTCCGTGAGTCACATACATATTATTATTTATTTATTTCAGGTACTTATATAGCGCCGTCCATTTACGCAGCACTTTACACACACACACACACACACACACACACACACACACACACACACACACACACACACACACACACACACACACACACACACACACACACACACACACACACACACACACACACACACACACACACACTAACACACACACTAACACACACACACACACTAACACACTAACACACTAACACACTAACACTATATTCACATTAGTCCCTAACCCTCAAGGGGTGTACAATCTAAGGTCCCTAACTCACATTCATACATACACATACCAGGGACAATTTACATAGGAGCCAATTAACCTACCAGCATATGTGCTGGGAGTGCGCACTTTCAGCACATGTGTATTTTCAAATGGTACGCAAATATGCGGCCGCTCGGCGTCAAGGCCCAGATACTGAGAGGCCACATATTTGTGTATGCTCGGCGTCCAGGGGTTAAGCACTGAGCAAACTGTTGGCGCTATATAAATCCTGTATAATAATGATGCAAATCACAACTCAAAGTATTGGTACTCGGCCATAAAAAAAGGGTATCCGTGTATCCCTACTAGATATTCTTGTTTTTATGTATATATAGGTAAGTATAACTGCAAATGTATCAACTGCAGGACTGCCAGCTAAGAACCATCAATGTAAGGGTTAGCAGTGTTGTATAGATTGGCAGGCTAAAGTGCCCACCTTAATTCCAGCTTGTAACCAGACATGGAGGTCTTTGCCCCGTCTTCCCCCACTGCCAGTTCTTCCTTGCTACCAACTATAGTTTCCTGTAGCCAACGTACTGTATTGTGACCCGGTATATTTTCTTACGCATTTCTTTCCTCTCTTCCAGATCTTCTGTTCCCGCTGCTCTTCCCACTCTGCCCCACTACCGCGATACGGGCAGATGAAACCAGTCCGCGTCTGCACACACTGTTATATGTTCCACGTCACTCCTTTCTACAGCGACAAAGCTGCAATCTGATGTCCTGGCGCCCCCCCTCCACCTCGCAGGCAGACAGCTCCTAAGTCTTGTTGCTTTTGACCCAGGCCAAGAATTACTCTTGAGAAAAGGACTTTGCTGGAGGCATGCTGGTTTTCATTTAAAAACTTCTGAATGCCTGTACAGAGAAGTTTGATTATGTTTTTTGTTTTTTTTTCCTTTATTTCTTAAGCTGCTAAAGAAAAGGATGAAGTGTCTGTGGCTCCCAGCTTCAGTACAGTCTTCCACATGTTTTGGTTCTGACATGACAGACACCATGACACCATAACGCTTTGAAGATCCTCACTACATCACTGATTACTTACATGGTAAAGATTACCAGATTGATTGTAGCATCTGTCACAGCACACGGCTCTGAGGCACGGCTGCACATCTGTGTGCTCGGGAACGCTGCCGTCACCTGCACAGTTACGCTTCCATTGTACCTTTGTCTCCCTTTTATTCAAGGGAAAGCAAACTGAGCAGAAGAAGAGTTGTTTTGTGTTCCAGAAGAGAAAAGACGGTGTGTGTACAGAGCAATATTTCAGTGTCAGGAAGAGGAGGGCTTAAAGATGTTTATTGCGTAATTTTCTGCATTTTAATTTATATAGTTAAAGGTAAACTCCTCTCAAAACTGATAATTCAATATTGCACTTTTTTACAAAAACATACTTCTGGTATATTTCAGGGACTTTGTGGGGAATATGAGATATCTTCCCCCTCAGAAATCCCAACTAATATAGCCATTGCAAGGCTAGATTGTGGTACTGTAGACTGTCCATGGACACTCCATATCATTGGTGATCTACCAGTTAGAATTTGGGAGCTTCATGTGCGACCCCAGTTGAAGTTGCAGGGCCAAGCACTTTGGAGCTCCTCCTAAGTTAAAACCATAGCCCTCCCTTCTTCATTTACTGCAGTCTCCCCTCAAACAATTAAGTCAGCAGCAAATACTGTAGCTGCTGACTTTTAATGTAAGGACACTTACCTGTCCAGGGATCCAGCAATGTCCTCACCCGAGCCGATTCTCCAGTCGGCTTCAGGTACAGGCGCCGTCATCTTAGGAAAGGGAAACCAGCAGTAAAGCCTTCCAGTATCACATCCGGATTCCAACTGCGCATGTGCGAGTCAAGCTGCACTTTGTAAATGGTCCCGCAGTCTTCTGGGACCGGTTATGTGTCCCAGTAGGGGGACTGAGGAGGGGGCCAAACTTCCGCAGAGATTGCCACCGTGATCTGACCGGAAGTGGGAAGCAGGTATCTGTCAAAACCATGTATCCGCTCCCTGCTTTCCCCCATAAAGTGCCAAAGAGGGCAGTGGAGGGAGGAGGATGTAAACAAGCAGAAATTCCCCTTTAGGGTGAAGTTCTACTTTAGGACTACCGTGGACATAGGGCCCTAAGCCCTTCTGTATACAGCCCAACACAGACTTCACATCAGACCTCAATGAGATAGGCTCTCCAATATCAGAAACTTTGAAGCTGCACCTGGAGTGGGCTTCAGGATATGTACTTGGTTAAAATATCTGTATTGGGGACATAAAGTGGATAGGCAAGGACAGCAAATGGGTTGGTTGCACTACAATTATACATCTTTATTCTGTTTATTCAGCAGTTAATTGGGAGCCTTTCTGCAGTGCAGTAAGACTGTGTTTCCATTAAACAGCTGATCCCCCTTCTTCCATTGACGTATCTCCCTGTGTAAGGAGAACTTGAAAGTGAATACTGAACCTTTTGTGGGCCTCTTTAGTCCATTAGTGAGGTTTGAGAAGAAAAGCGTGGTAGGCTGTACCTCTGCAGAGCACATGCTACGCCTCTACACCTGGCTCCCTCAGCTAGACATTGCTGTATTTGCATTCATGTGTCACTAGATCCAGATGCTGACAGCACAATCCCAGTCATTTCTAAAGTTCTTATGTCCTCCTCTCCATTCTTATAGAAATTCAAGGATAAAAGTGGAAAATACATTTGGCCAACATGGTCAGATTGTTTATCATAACAGCTAGGAGGTACACCAAGGGAGTATGGAGGGCTATCTGTCGACAGGAGTGACTGGGACCTTGTTAGGTCTGCTACAGTGAAACCTCACCAACGGAGCGTCTGCGAATGGGAGTCATGCCACCCATGCTTACCAAAATGTGATTTATTAGTTTTTGGTGGAGTTGTCCTTTAATACATAGCAATAATTTTATTTTTTTTTAAATACATATACATATTTAGCTGCTGAAAACAAGACACCTCAAAACCTTTTATTTTAACTGGAAAAAATATTACCTATAATGGCCAGACATGAATCCTGTGATGGGGGGGACTTGGTGTAGTTTTCACATGTGGAGCTAAAAGTTCCTGCAGTACTTCCAGAATGGTTTCACAACAGAAGAGACTAGAAGGGTAATCCAAGTACTGATCTACAGCCAAGGATAGGACCAACTGGAACTGTCATTTCATGGCTTCAGCAGGGCTCAATCACCCCCTACCAGCTGGTTATATCGTTTTCTGTTAGTAGGATCTCCACTCTGCCCACCTACAATAGGGGGAGGTTCTTTCTGCTGTATTTGCATATATTTTACAATAAGAATGTCCATGTTTGGTTTCTTAATGTCTGTTGCTGTCATTTAAATTACAGTGCAGAGTTTTCATGGCTGGCATCTTTGGAGATACGAGAAGCCACTCACTAGTAGTCTGACATATTCAATTAAAATAAAATAAAACTTTCCATTCTGGGTGGATACATCTTTAAAAGATTAAATAGAATTTTAACAGTGGGGTATGAAAAAAGTTAAGGTAAAACAGTTACTCTGTAAAGTAGAGTGTTAAAGTGTAACTCCATCTGAGATATGAATCACCAAATATACTTTTCTGGAGTGTTTCTGGGATCCTCTCTATCAAATTTCCTGATCCCTGAATGGCAGCCTTTAATTTGTCTGTTATTAGAAAATCCCACCGCTATACCTTCCTAAAGAAGTCACAAACATCCCCCGACAGTGATTTGCACTCCATTTGGTCACCAGTGAGAAAAATAGCCATGTGGATGGATAGGCACATCCAGCCTGCAGCAAGCATGCCTCAAGACTGCTAAAGCCTGAAGGAACTTGTAATCCTATTTTTTAAATTGATGATCCATCTTACCTTCAGGCTCTTCCATTTGGCCATTCTTATTGCCAAGAAGTGATTTTAGCACCTTTAAAACAGCAGCAGGCCGGTATCTAAAAAAAAAAGTTGACTAAAATCTGTGCT
The DNA here is from genome assembly GCF_062004578.1 of Staurois parvus. NCBI lineage: Eukaryota > Metazoa > Chordata > Amphibia > Anura > Ranidae > Staurois > Staurois parvus. The sequence goes on along the minus strand of NW_028318360.1, from coordinate 999,100 downwards.
ATCCTCGATTCACACCAGGTTCGGCTTTGAAAGTGCTCTACTTCAGCGCAATTTCAAAGCCGCTAATCAGTGCGGCTTGCCAACATCTGTGCAACTTCATACACGGATGTCATTGCAAGTCGCACATAATAGATGGAGTTTCAATTTGCCATTATGATATTTTTATAGTTTACATTACACATGTTGGAACTAGCAGTCCACCCACAACTTTGCTGTTCTTTGGAACATTTTTGCACTCCATCACCCACTGTTTGTTGCAGCCAAGAGATCTCCGCACTGGATTTTCTAGATTTCACCCACGGTTGCCATTATACAATGCAGTAAATCCAGACCAGGGCAGGTGGTTGGAGCAGATGTAGAGATCCCACCGGAGCAGTCCTCTAGCAGTATAAAAAGTAATTCATTTCTGCTGACATTGAATTACCTTGAAGCACACTGCACGTGACTGAGGTGTTGAATATTCACAAGGCAGTGCAGTCAAGTCACCTCTGTTAGTAGGTTTACCTTGTTTTCTTTATTTTGTGACCATATTCAGAAATATTAGGATTGCTTTCCTCTTGTTGGGTAGAAAGTTGCATAATCTACTGAACGCTCTCCTGTGAGCTGTAAGATTGGTCCAGCCATTCATGGACACAGCCGTGTCTAGAGTTCCCTTGTGGCATTATGAATTCTTGTTGTGCCTTTTCTGGCCTAAGTGATATTTTGTGGTCTTCAGAAACAAGATGGCCATACACGCTTTGAATTTGGGCCAGTTCCTGCTGATGTGGCCATAATTCACACTGCGAGTGGCCCTGTCAGAACCCATTACATTCCAAAAAAAGGTGGAACATTATTGGCTGAACAATGCTTGCATCCAATCAGATGTAGGCTGCTAAATACAATAGCCAGCAGCGGGAGTTCCTCTATCCTCGCTGTTTAGCTGAAGACTCTATAGTATACATTAAGAATTTAATAGGCACTTTTGTCCCACCCTTCTGTCATATTATAGTCAGGCTGTTCTCACAGCTATTTATTGGTTTAGCTTGGAATTTTGAAGTTTAGGTGATACCTTTTATTGGCTAGCTTGGGATATCAGGACAACTTGGATCCCATTTCAGGGTTCATGCAGATGGGCACTCAGCCCAGTGCAGCGAATTGAACCATTTGTTTTTCCCACCACTGAGCTGCATGCAGGCAGCCCATAGTAGTGAATGAGTGTGCAAATACCCCCACAGCTTTGACAGGGATGAGTGGACAGACTCTGTGTCTGGCTCCGTGTACCCATCCCTGTAAAACCCGTGTGGGGGTGAATCCACACAGTGGGTGCATACCCATTCACTTTCTATGGGCTGCCTGCAAGCAAAAGATGCCAATGTGGAAAATTGTTCACCAAAGAGTATCTGAATCCAATGGGATGCAGTTTCTCTTTGGGTATTTGGCCACAGTTGCTGCAGATGTCTGAATACAACAGCCGGCAGGGGAGATTCCTCCACTCATACTGTTTTAGAATAGAATTGTTAGCTTTAGGTAGATATCAGATTTTAGAGATGATATTGGGGAAATTGACTCTGAGATAAGAAGTCCAGGCACAATTCTCACCTGAAATGAGTCCTTTTAAAGGCTTGGTTCACACCTATAGTGTGTCTCTGCAAAATGCACTAAAAAACACACAGTCCATTTAACATGGTTTCCTACGGGACACATTCACATCTATGCATTTTGAGCCTTTTGGAAAGGGTCCAGGACTTTTTTTTCCTGCAGCAGAATACATTTTTGGTGCAATAAACTTTAATGGAACCCTACCAAAAACACAAGTGTTGCATTTTTCATGCGTTTTTATTGCATTTTTTTTGGGCGTGTAGGAAAGTATTGAGTGTGACTTTACACTCTGGCACTCAAGTCGCATCAAAATAGTGCAGGAAATGTTTAAAGGTCACAGCAACTCTGAACAGGTTCCTGCACTACTTTGATGTGATTTTGAGTGCCAGAGAATGTAAAGTCCCATCAAAGTCGCACTCAATACTTTCCTATTGGCGGGAATAAAAGCAAAACTTGTCAAATGCAAAACACACTGCACAATGCATCAGACGCAACACGCATAGGTGTGAACCAGGCTGAAATGTCCACATACAACCATTAGTTAACAACAAATACAACCATTAGTTAAATGCAGCTATTTTTTTTACAAACTTTTTTTTCCAAACTTTGAATAGTATTAATTATTGTAAAAAGAAGTTATCCAGTACTGGGCATCACTTAAACTCCAAACCTTCTGCATGAATCCATGGCTAACATGGTACAATCCTCCAATACTGCTGTGTTGAATTATCTTGACATTTGGTGGCATCTACCTCCTGGATGGACTACAGATCAGTAGTGTGATGATACTGATTCATTGCCAAGCACCAGGCTGGAGGAGAGCATGTTATACAGGAAGTACATAGTCATGGCTGTTGTCCCTAACTCTCCCTTTCCTCCACTTAATGAAGCCAAGGTCCGTAAATCACAACACAGAATGACATAAATGTTGGCAGGTCGAACAGCTTTGTGTCTGGAGTGCAGCTTTAAAAAAAGGTCTACTTTTGGAATCTGAAATAATACCTCTCTGTGATATTTAAGACCACCATTTATTCCAAATCCGACAGGCACTGAAAGATGACATTTGGGATGCCAGTCCTTATTTTAAATAACGCATTTTATTTTCACAGAACTTTATTGCAGCCGTTGACCACCTACATCCATCCCAGGCCCCAAGATGAGCTTCCAGTGTCATGTCCCTGCCCCGGTCACACACAGTATGGATAGAAGTCAATTTTACCAGTTTTTAGGGGGTTGAAAACTAGAGAACCTGGAGGAAGCACACACCAACACAAAACATACTACATGCAGATGGAACAGTTGATGCAAGATTAAAGAGCTAACCAATAAGTCTTTGAGCTGCTTTAGAATATTTGATAAACGAGACTTGTTTGTGTGTATACAACTTAGAAAACGTTACAAGCTGCAACGATCTCTGTTACTATTTCTTCTAATTATCATCAATACTTCCTTTCAACTGTCAGCCCAACAGTCTTACCGATCCTCCCACATTAAATCCTTCGTGTATATGGACCTTTGCAGGTCTCGACAATAAATCAGGTTTTCTGTGGAATTGTAAAGACTGGTTTGACGTCTGTGTCAATCTGCGTTCTCCGTGCAATCGAATTTTGTGAACCTTCAGTTGTCATGGAAAGGCAGAATAATTAAGGAGCCTGCAGATGTTATGGACACAGAATGGTGGTTTTCAGTCTGGGGCACATTTTATAACATTTTCCATCAAATTGATCTATAAGAGGTCTATCAACTTGGGTTGTATGGAGAATTCCATAGTAAGATTTATTACCTCTGAGAATGATTATTGCAGTGCATAAAACATGTATTGAATAGTGTCTACGTAAGTTGTGTATTTCTGCCTTTTGGCCAATATATTTCAGCTTTTTTTTGACACTATGGAGGTTGATTTACTAAAACGAGAGTGCAAAATCTGGTGCAGCTCTGCATAGAAACCAATCGGCTTCTAGGTTTTATTGCCAATGCTTAATTGAAAAAGCTGAAGATAGAAGATGATTGGTTTCCATGTACACCTGCACCAGATATTTCACTCTCCAGTTTTAGTAAATCAGCCCCTAAATGTTCCTATAGCAGTGACTAAGTGACGGTGTAGCAGACTAATCACGCTGCCATGAAGCTGTGTCTGGTGTGAATTGTTAGTACATGAATAGTATTGTTTGAGGCATATGTTGGTTTATATAGTATTATATAATAACTGATAATATTCCCTCCACCGCTGACATTCAGTCTTATAATGGCAGACAGGTTTGACATAGCTTCTGATATAAAACAGTAATTTTCTTAAAGCTGGGAAATTCTAAAGCAGTCAGGGGTCTGTTCGGTTCAGCAAACATATGCGGTTCACCTACTTTTCTGAAATGTATTCATAAGGCCATTCCACCCAAAATTCTATCCATCTATCTATCCATTCAGTCGTATCCGACCCTTGGTGATTGCATAGACCGTCACTCGTAAGTGACTTTTTTCCATGAATTCTCTTAGCAATTATTTTACAGGGTAGGTTGCCAGGTCTTTCCCCAACCCCTACCATGCTGGAGATCCCGCATGGCCAGGGATGAAACTAGGACAATTTAGACAGGAGCCAATTAACCTATCAGCATGTCTTTGGAGTGTAGGAGGAAAACGGAGTACCCGGAGGAAACCCACACAAGCACAGGGAGAACATGCAAACTCCATCCAGAAGGCGCCATGGTTGGGAATTGAACCCATGACCCATTTACTGCATGGCAGATGTGTTAACAACTCAGTCACTGTGCCGCCCCACCCAGAATTAAGTCCCCTTTATGGTTGGGATGGCTAAACTGCCAGATTATTGCTTCTGAAATGGTCTTTATAAGTGAGTCTCATACGTCGTGTTATATGTAGATCAAAAGAAAAATCTAGGTGGGACAGTGGGCTATCTGCAGCAGAAGGACGGAACTAGGAATTTAGGTGCTGAGATCTTGACACTCTTGTCCATGGGACAGGACACACGATAGGGTTCATGATGATGAGTGTTCCTGTCAAATGTTCCCTTTTCCATTAGAACACATGCAGCTGTGTGTGCTTGGAAATGCAGTGGTTTACAAGAAAAGGCTGCTTTTCTTGCATTTCAAACACCAAAAATGGCAACCACCCCAACCTATAACCAGTTTTTGCAGCAAGGTGCACCGAACTGACCCTGTCTTACATTTTACAATAAAAACAGGTTTTGTTTGCACAGATATGCCTACGACAAGAGACCTCTGTATATACTGCATCCCGAACTCTATTATTTTCAGATTCTCCATAGTAGGAGCACATATAACAATGGATAGATTAAGGGCAGGTATGCCTGGAGGGAGCCCACCCCTCCTTAAAGGCACAGGGACTAAAGTGACACCCAGCAAAAGCACAATGGCGAAGGCAACCAGTGTGTCCCTGCACCCAATTCAAGCAATTGCACAAAAAATAGCAACCAACCTTTAACTAGCCTTTGCAGCAAGGTGCTTTGCCTGCATTTGAAACGCACCTCTGTAAGACATGCTGCATCCAAAGAAATGCTGTGCAAAGCAAAGGGGGTCAAACACAGCCTCTGACCTTCCATGTGTACTGCTGTTTTAAAGTCAAAAGGATTTCACTGATCTGCGTTTGTAAATGTGAGAAAACAATGCCAGTTCACATAACTCCTATAATCTGATCTGGTAATGCTTTTTAGATTTTCCAACAGCTATGTAGTGCAATAGTCTACCATGATGTTATGTTAATCAAACACATGATTTCTATAGGCATCTGCACTACATAATCTGTGGCCAACTTAAAGGAAGTGTTTTATGAGCACTTGAAGTGTAGATTCCTAAGTGAACAGTACTTCTGAGGAGCAGTTACCTTGTGTTGCCTCTACGTATCTGTCAGTGTCAATCTGTTTGTGTCCTTATGGAGCTCCTTGAAGTCCAAACACCAGATATATACAGGACCTCAACACCTGCTGAAGGCTTAAGCGATCCCTCTTGGTGTTAAAGCTCACCGCACTACACCATCTGAAGTCCATGCCAAAACCTCTACTGGCCACTGAGGCTCTAACACTGGACTGCTGAATGGTGGGGTTGGGGTTTAGCATGATGAGGGTGCAGAGCATAGTACCAGCTTCAACAAAGTTGAGGCCTTGTATGCAGCCAAGCTATGGAATCCAAGGAGCTCAACGTGGACACTAAAGTTTATTTGAAGGTTGGCACAGGTACTTGCTGGAAACACAAGGTGCTTGCATGCCAGCAGTATCTCCAGCTTAGCACCTGGAAACCTGATTTTAAATTGCAAGTTATGTTGTAGGTGTAATGGCCTTCTAACTTCTGTCCTCAATACAATTCTGTAGCCTTTTAACTGTAAGTGAAAAGATAAGCCGCTATAAATTTTTATACCTATCTGCTATGTGATAGCTTATTAGATACCATAAATAAGAAATGAGATGGTCAATGGGACTGGTCTTGGTAAAATAATGTGTTCATATTCCTTCACCCTCCATACCCTCTACCACTTATTTCATAAACACACATATAGACATATACATTGTTAGACACACATTAATCCTAAGCACTGGAATGTTGTATTGGCCCAATTCAGTTTCTTTCGAGCCAATGTTATCTCACTTGTGGGGTAAGTCACGTGTAATTGTGGCTTTTATTATAAACACTGGAAGATGTAATTATTCACTGTTTAAATAAAATATATATATGTGTATATGGAAAATTTGTTTTGTACAAATGAGGGCTGTCAATAAAGATATGTACATTGGCGATAATGACATTACTAAGTTCCAGTGGGTGGAATTGTGTCCTGGACTTGATTGGACACCAGTTTTTTGCACTTTGTTTTGCAATACTTTGTTTACACATCATGTGTTTTAATCTGTGTCACTGTTTGCTTCAATTGCTTCCTAACAGGATACCCCAGTCATCCACAGTCCACTAGGGGGTTGGTCATTCTGCAATACTGATAGACGTCATTACATGATTCTAGGACACTGACTCTCTCCAGTTAGCTGAGACAGATGTCCATGCATGATCCTTATCTTGTCTGCATTAAATCAGATAATGATGGCATGATCAGACTAGAGAACTATATGTGTCATAAAGGAACAGTACATTTCTCATTGTGTGATATATTGGGCACAGTATGCTGCTTATGCTTCACTATACCTCAAGTTGGTGGGCTGTATCTGCCTCTTCCCTGTTCTTCTCAGTACTGTTCTTCCTGAAATCTCCTTGTCCCACCCAGAGCGATATCCCCCAGCCAATGATATCACACATATATACGAGCCATACAATAGTCAAATTGTTTCAGCCAACTTTTGATTTTAAACACTACTAAAAGGGTCAATGCAACCTTCAAAAATATCAAACGGTGGAAACTGCTGGTTGCTGGAGATACATGGATGGTGGAAATAAAAAGTTTATACGTTCTGCAAGCAGGCTTGTATGAAGTTCACAGAGATTGTACACTAGTATATTATGTACAGAATACAAAACAAGCTTGGAGATCCCAATGTGGATAATTGTGTTTCAACTAAATGTTTGATGCAGGCAAGACCTTTCAGTACATTTTTTTTAATACATAGCCTGCCTAGTTGACATATCGCTGTTTTTTAGATTTTTATTAATTATGGGTAAAATTTTTAATTTAAGAGTGACACCTTGCATACCTGGTGGCAGATATCAGATAAATCAGACCCAATAGGGAGCTGAGATAGGAACATAGTGACCACATCTGAAGTCATCATGTGGCCATTTCCAACGGCCTTTGGAAATCCCAGTCATTCAGTGGGTCTGGATATGCTGGTTTTACTGGAAGACGATTCCAGCGAGCGAGTTGGACATTCTTATCGGTAGCTGTATGATTTTTCTTATAAAATCCAGCCTTTCCTTAAAGTAGTACTATAGGCAAAACTTTTTTTTTCATTTTGGATAAGGGCGGTTTATAACCCATGTCAGACTTTTTTTTTGCCATCTGTGTATTGCGGAGGTTCCCCTTCACTTCCTATCCCTCAGCCAAACAGGAAGTGGGGAAATCCCTGCAAATTAATGGAACCCCTTGGGGACCCCAAGATCACCAGAACTAGTGTCCCCATTGTAATATATAATAATTATTTTTCTGGGGACAATTTCTTTCAATTTCAATGAATATTGGTAAATGGGACAAATAGGGTGAATCTCCTCAGACGGGTTCTAATCCCTTTCCACTCTAACCAAAACCATTAAAATAAAGTTTTGCCTCTAGTTATACTTTAGTATACTGTGCTCATTATGTAGAAGAGTCATCACTAAAATCCCCCCAATAAAATCCTATGGATAATATAAAACAGAAATGTTCTACTCTGGAGCAACTGTCAGCCAGGAGATGTGTATGGGGGAAATTTTCAGTCTTGAGTTGCCCACTTTTTTTTTTTGCCTTCTCCAATGATCAATTACTGGCAATAATTAAAAATGTATTTTTATTAAATATGTAACACTGGCATTATGTTTCTTTTATAGAAGTAGAGCTAATTAAGTGCAATAATGGGCTGATTATCTAAACTACTGATGGGAAGGAACACATTTCCTAAACTCCTTTGTTGTTGAATGGGGTTTCAGTGAGCAAACCTAGACCCTCCAATCAGCTGCCTCTGTAGAAATCAGAACTAAGTAACGGACCATCAATGGGTTGATTTACCAGAAGAAAATAGACTGTTCACTTTGCAAGGGAAGTATCCCCAGACTTTAGTGAGTGAGGCAAAGCTCTGTTGACTTTCATTATCCAATCACGTGCAAGCAAAAATGTGTTGTTTTTATTTTTTTCTGTGAACGTGATTGGGTATTCTTTGCAAAGTCACAAAGCTCTGGGGAAAAGTGCCTTGCTGCCTTTTAGTCAACCATCCACAATGAGTGGAAGCTCCCATTTTGCAATATGTTCAGAGCAGTAAAGAGTTGTAGTAAGTCAACAGGTTCTCCAAGTGGTACTACAGTTCGGTAAATTTACAATTAAAGCTCTTGCAAACAATACACCATATAGACTAAAAAAACGAAAAAAAACAAATGAGTAGCTTATTGTTAATTATGGTTTTCTTGAAATGCAGAAAAACAAAGAGTATGGTTAGTAAATGTACCCAAATTAGAGGGTACTTCACTGAAGGGGACACACTAGGGGACACTTGGTGAACATCATTTGGTACATAGCTTAGAAAAAAATCAGAAGACTTTGGTATAGAGCCCTCCATGTGCAGGTTTTTGTATGGTGTGGAACCTACCATTTGCATGATATAGAGCCCTCTATGCGCAAGATATTGTATGGTTTGGGACCTACCATTTGCATGGTATAGAGCCCTCTATACGCAAGATATTGTATGGTTTGGGACCTACCATTTGCATGGTATAGAGCCCTCAATGTGCAAGATATTGTATGGTTTGGGACCTACCATTTGCATGGTATAGAGCCCTCAATGTGCAAGATATTGTATGGTTTGGGACCTACCATTTGCATGGTATAGAGCCCTCAATGTGCAAGATATTGTATGGTTTGGGACCTACCATATTGGCATAGTAATGGAAAATTCAACATGGCATCCACTCAGAGCAGTTATGAAACCTCTTGCTTGGTCATTGACACTTATTCAGGCTTCTATCTCAGGCTTCCTTTTGCAACAGTTAATGCAGTTTGATTTTCTTTTATTTAACTCTACATACTGCTTGATTTTGTATGATAAAGAACAACGCGGCATCCTGCAATCACTCTGTGAATATGCGTAGACTTCTGTAATATCAGAATGATGTTATTGAATGGATTGTACTTTATTTCCAGCCTGTTATTTTGTAAATGCAAAAATTCAGATAAAAGACATTTCCATAAATATATTTCCTGATCTCAGATGCTGTACAGTAGTTTCTTATGTATATAATGGGATTTCTTTAATGAAAAGCACAATGAGCATACTTAATACTGCTACACACTTGCCTCAAAGGGGGTCTTGTGTCTTGTAATAACTTAATTAAAATGTCCGTAATTTCTTTATGTGGGTTGCATTTTCTTTTATTGTTGTTAATATGAAATGATAAAAAAGTGGAAAGGAGAACGTGGAGCTCAAATAATGGTCAGCCATCATAGGAAGAGGCCTTGAAGGTCAACTTTGAATTGAAAGTTTGAGTGATATGACACCACTCAGAAGCTGCTTATTTTGGTGTGAACTAAAGTTGGCCATGCACCAGTAGATTTTTGAACAAACATTCAAGCTCACTAAGACAGGAAAAAAAGCAAATATCTACATTGAGGACAACAGCAGCAACAAAAGTAGTTTATATAGTGCAGAGAAGAATTATAACCTGATTTCAATGGCAGTACTCCTGTGGAAGTTACTTTTCATTGTGGTCACATGCGCAGGAAATAAAAGTGAACATGTTTCCTCTTAAATATTTAGTTCAGGTCACTCCTCGGGTGTCAGATTATGTTAAACAGAATTTAGATCCCTTTCTCTCCAGGATTAGATGTAAGGGAAAAAAACTTGGTGTAAGCTACCACTGTCGGTCATTGGCAGAGCCAATTTAATTAACATGATCTGGATGCCACAGTTACTCTATTACATATTAGGCCAATATGGCTTCCACAACTTTTTTTTTCCAGAATATTGACATCCTGTTCAGAGATTTAAGCTGGAAGAATGGTCATCCTAGAATCAAATTTACCACTCTTCAGCTCCCCAAAGACAGGAGTGGCTTAGCGGTACCCAAAGCTAAATTATATCCAGCTTCCTAATTATAACATCTTTATGGGTGGAATACCGTAGGCTGAGGTGACCCTATTCAATGCATAAGTCTGTCGCAATTTCCAGATGTACCATCAGTTGGATTGTTGGTAGGGGGCCATTTTCGTACCAAAATGTAATGAACCTTCGTTTTCTATGTTCCATCATTTGTGGGAATCTGTAAGGTCGATCTCTTTTCATGAAAGGTATATGCAATACATGCCTATTTGGAATAACCCAACTCTGTCTGAACTTGACAAACATCAGGGTTTTGAATCTTGGAACAGCATGAGTATACTGTACTTACACCAACTTGAAGATAAAGATGTACTGTTACCATTTGCTGTCCTTGCAGGGAACTATCACATGACACATAAATGATTTTTTTCAGTACCATCAACTCCGTCATGCATTGCCTATAAGTTTCTTTCCCTCTGAAATATAACCCATCGTCCATTCTCACGATGGCAGTCTCTACTACTTGTTCAAAGATAGGAGACTTTTATTTCTACCCTGCACACTACAGATAGTGCCAAGATTCAACTGATTTGAATTCACCACTGGGAAGAAGATTTGGGCCCAATGGATGATGACCAATGGCTTCAGGCCTTGGAACTCATACCATTAGTTTCTTTGTCTCCTCCGCAATGCCTAATGCAGTTGTTTATAGTTCATAGAGTCCATTATACACCTCAACACTTACATGTGTGGGGTAGATCTACAATGAGCAACTGCTCACACTGTTACGAATACAGGCACCCTTATCCATTTGTTATGATGATGCCCCAAACGCCATTGGTATTGGGCAGCTTTTTTTCAGATGCTTAACAGTATTTGTTCTACTCATATTCCTATTGATCCCAAAATAGTTATTCCGGGCATCCTCCCAGCAGATATACTACCGGTAGAACTTATTATGGACACAAGCCCTTTATATTGGCAGGAAATTAATATTACAAAAATGGCTCCCCCTACATTATCACACTGTAGTGATGCTGTAAATCTCAATGTAAAGAGGGAGAATTTGACACATAGGCACAGGGAATTCCCTAAAAAAAATGTTTTAAATGTGGGAACCATGGCTCTAGTCCGCGGAATCCTTGTTTGTTTCATCGGATGACTGATAGGATTAGGGTGTGCGGTATATCTCAGCTGGGTATGTGTTTTCTGGTAATTCACTTCATGATGTCACACTTTTGGTTTCTGTGTAGTATGTAACTGATGGCCCCTGTGGAGGTTGAGAGTCTATACTCTTATGGTGTCCGGAGTACTGTTATGGAACTGACAATAAAAGTACGTTAACTGTAATTGTAACCAAGTTGATTTGTTTGAATATATTTGGTCCATCAGGTGTAGTTATGCTTTTTTGCTTTTGCCTGTGAAACTGAAAAAATAACTTTTTTTTTTTTTTCTTTTCTCAAAAATTACCTGATTAAAAAAAAACAAAAAGTGAATCTCCCCAGCAACGGTAGGGATAGCATGGGATATAAGACAGAATTTCTACCCTTCCTTAATTTGTTTACAGCGCTTATTATTAGCCCTATTATTACATTATGGGGAAAACATGGAAAAGGGGTTTGTCTGCACATAGCACATGCAGTAGCTGCATCCATTCTCAAGGCTCCATGCAGTGCCGGGACAAGGTCATCCAGTGCCCAGGGGAAGGATGACAAACTGCACCCCCTTTATTATTAGCAACAGAAGCATCACTTCTGTCTGCGTCCAGGAGAGAGCAGGGAGGAGGTGTGGGTTGTGTTTTCTCTCCCCCTCCTCCTTCTTGCCTGTTCAGCGCTCCTGTATTTCTATACACAAAGTTAATGGCTTTTTAATACAGGCACTCTACTTCAGCAGGAAGGTGAGGGGGGGAGAGACACAATCTGCACTTCCTCCCTGCTCTCTCCTGGACGCTTCCAGCACTGGGCTGAAAAGAGTAGTTATGCTGCTATCATTGCTACTAGCAGCTTTGTATCTGAATGCACTTACCACATGGCAACCCTATGCCTGCAGTAAATGCTGCTCACAGGGTAGCCGCCCCTCCTGTCCACCCCTTGTCCCGACCCTGGGTCCAAGCACACTAGGGGCAGAAAAACAAAAGGCCATTGAGATTTTTTTTTTCTTCCTGAAAATGTTCCTCTGCAAATATGCCTCTAAACGCTCTAATGAGCATGGACACACAGGTTAACACAGAGTTGCTTATACAGGCTAAATAAAGACAAAAAAGCCAAATGCCTATATCTGCAACATTTTATTTATGCCCAGTGTGCATGGATCCTAAAGAGGCTCTGTTACTGCTCATGTAGGTCTATTGAAGGTTCAGGAATCGGTGTTCCAGATATAGGGGAGCATATGACACACTCCCAGGCTGACCTCCTGGCCTGGATACTGTTGTGCCATCAATTATACATACGCCCCAACATGTAGCTTCCACAGGGTTTAAATTCCCAGCTCTGATTGAAAAGCCACACTGCAAAGGTAGGTAAACGTATGTTAATAACTGCACCGCAATGCTAAAATGTGGAAAGCATAGACAAATGGATCTTTGAACACACCTGTTAATGTACAATGCACCACATTCTATATATTTTCTAGTACACTGCATCAGTGAATGCACAGCAGAGGCCAGTGCAGACCTGCAATGCAGCGAGAACAATAATACATTCCCATGAAGTTCCTGAGAACTACATTGACTCATACTATGAGTGTACTGAAGCCTGCGGTTAGTAAAAGTGGCAGTTACAGCATATGTGTAAAACATGTGGCTCAAAAGGCTCTTTTGTTGTGGACCTCACACCTCTCCTGGAGCTGTGGCAACCCAATCCTACTTTGTTTCAGCAGTTGGCAGAAGAGAGGAGGACAGAACTCCTCTGCCAGATCCTGTGCTTCTCCGTGCAGCTGTGGAGAGGCTTATCTCTGCCTGGCCTTCCCATATCAGCAGCAGAACGAAGGACAAAATTCTAACAGATCTTGCTCCTTTCTGTGCAGCTGCAGCATCCCCTTGTCTCCACCTCTCCTGGTCTCAGCATGCAGCAGATTCCAGCCCTCCTCTGGTCCTCCTCCAGACCCTGCACTTGCTGCTTCTCAGCTCTGCCCCCAGCGTTTTCCTGGCAGCAGCACAAGGTAAGGGGGGTGCACGGTGATGTAAAGCAGAGAGAGGGATTCTTGATTTCTGATAGTAGGGGGAGCTCTTGATGTCTGACGTAAGGGGGGAGGGGTGCTCTGGAAATCTAGTCTTAGATACAACTGGCTCTTTGATGGCAATCATAATGCTAATGCGGCCCATGATGAAATTTGAATTTGACACCCCTGATTTTGAGGGTAGAGACAAACCATTTAACATTGATGGGGGTGCTTACAATGGTCAACTATTAATGTATTCATTTATGTAAAACCTTTACCCCCCCCCCCAAAAAAAAAAAACAAACTTGAAAACATTTTAACTGCAGCTGTTTTAATTTTTTTAGCTAGGGGCTCATTTACACCAGATGCAGTCAGGTGTTTTTAAATTCAGTATGAACGCACATGCAAGGGAATAATGAATGTGTTCCAATCAGCGTAGTTTACACCAACTGTTTGAATTAAAATTCAAGGAGGCCCGGTCACTAAAATTTTCTTCTGGCCGAGGTCCGAATAGTGCACCCATCAGTGTGCCCCCTTATATTAGGTGTCACTATCAGAGTGCAGCTTTATATCATGTATTCCCATCACATCAGTTGTCCTTATCAGAGTGTCCCTTTACATCAGTTGTCCTCATCAGGGTGTCCCTTTACATCAGTTGTCCTCATCAGGGTGTCCCTTTACATCAGTTGTCCTCCTCAGAGTGCCCCTTTACAGCAGTTGTCCTCATCAGAGTGCCCCTTTACATCAGTTATCTCCGTCACATTGCCACCTTACACCAGGTATTCCCATCAGAGTGTCCCTTTATATTAGGTGTCACCATCAAAGTGCAACTTTACATCATGTATTCCCATCGCATCAGTTGTCCTCATCAGAGTGCCCTTTTACATCAGGTATCCCCATCACACTGCCACCTTACACCAGGTATTCCCGTCAGGGTGCCCCCTTACACTCAAAGTACCCCTTTCTTTCATATTTCCCCATCAGAGTGCCCCTTTACATCACGTGCTCATCAGAGTGCCCCTTTTCACAGTAGGTGCCCATTTGTGCCCCCTTAACATAAAATAAGTGGCATGCTTTTATGCAGATTTTATGTTAAGGGGCACTCTGATGGATACATTCTACGTTGTGCCCATCAGAGTGCCCCTTAATATAAATGTGCCCATCAGAGTGCCGCTGTAAGACCACACCCTACCTTGAGGGCAGACAGGAGCTGTGCCGGGATCCTTGCTGGACTCTTGTGTACAGTCAAGGAGCAGAAGCCGGAGAGACAGTGAGCTGAAAGGGGCGGGACACACACGTGATGTCATGTTGCTATGATGACCGCCCTGTTCAGCGGCGGATCTGTCATTGCGGGCTGGCTGGCGGTCCAGTTCCTTTTTTAGTACTACACAATGGCTGTGCTTTTTTCCTCTTTCCCTCAATTCACAGCTATGAATCTTGGACATTAAAAACAATCCCCTCCCAGTGTAGCTAAGCTGGCCTACCTCAGGTGATCATCTACAAATCTGTACATTTTGTATAACACAATATTACTAGAACTGCTAATATTGTAGATGAGTACATTACTGCACTACAAATGATGTATTGACTGAAGGTAGTCCTTACTTTCCTTTTGAGGCCCCTTTCTCATGGGTGTGATGTGTTCTGTAGAGTGAACTCCCGCTGAGTCCGATCAGAATGGAAGCAGATGGTTGCACCCTCCACAGCCCAGCGCTCCAGTGAGCAATGGGGGGGGGGGGTGAAAGAACAGACAGCGTGACTGACAGTCCCTCTCTCTGCTCAGAGCGGCTGTGAGAACTCAGCGACCGGCAGTCATGTGATCACTGAGTTCTCACACTTAGAGGCGGCAGGGAACAGATGCAGCGTCGGACCAATACTGCATCCACCTAGGTAAGTATAAATAGGAGGATAAACTCCACAGTTCTCTTCAATAGAAGCAGTCATAATAAGACTCCCTTCACACTTGTGCGGCTTCAAAATCATGTGATTTTCATTGGGACTTTACAGTGTGACTTGATGCGACTTTGGATGAGTGCGACTTTGGTGCGACTTTGACCAAGGATAATACTTTCTGCTGTACAAAGTCGCACACAAGTCGCATGTACAACATTCAGGTGCGACTTTGGAGGGGTAACATGAAGTCTATGGCCCTCAAGTCGCATGAAAGTGGGACCAAAGTAGTGCAGGAGCTACTTTGAAATCACAAAGATATGAATGGTACCCATTGGGAAACATGGGGGGAGACTTGTCATGCGACTTTGGACTCCAAAGTCGCATGACAAGTCACATAAGTGTGAATGGAGCCTTAGGCTTTGTAAAGGACTTGAATATTCAGTATTAACCTACTGTAATGATGCAGGTACAATTTATATTTGTTCCCTTATTAACCAGTTCATTGCAGGAGCCGGTGGCCATTTATAAATGTCCTCCTCACTTCCCTGCCTGTGCGCACTCCCTGAGAGCATGCGGCACTGCAATCCAGTGCCCGCTGTGTCCTCCGAACACCAATCGCTGTACGGGACCTCTGTGTGAGGTCTCGATCATGTGATCACTGATTGGCCAATCATTGCTTACATCATGTACTTCTGACATCATTGCTTACTACTAGTGAAATCTGTGAATGATCACAGAGATCACATGGTACAAGGCTATTCACAAGAGCCTTGTACCATGTGACAAGCTGTGACCAATCACAGCTCACACAGTAGTTCTCAATGGCTGCAAGAATGCAGCTTGAGAGAAGGAGAAATGATTGCTTTTACAGCCTTTATGGGTGTAAAAGCAATCAGTGTTAAAAAAAAAAAAAAAATCTTTATCACCCCCCACATGTAGTACAGTGTCACTTTACCGCGAGGGTGACGGTATGTTGAATAAAAAAAAACAAATAATATAAAAAAAAAAAAAAAAATGTCAAATGTTTTGAAAAATTATAATTTTTAGTTATAAACTAATTTGGGTTATTTTATTATTTTTTTTACTAAAAAGATCGATGAATACATTTTGGCCAATATTTATGAAGAAAGATTATTTATTTGCAAAAGAAAAACACTTTTTTTTTTTCAAAATGTTTGTACTTTTTCATTTATATAGCAAAAAAATAAAAATGCTAATGGTGAATAAATACCACCAAAATAAAGTTTTATCTGTCTCAAAAAATTGCAAAAAAATTAATATGGGTTGAGTGTTGCATGACCACGCAATTGTCATTCAAAGTGTGATAGCGCTGAAAGCTGAAAATTGGCCTGGACAGGAAGGGGGTGGAAGTGTCCGAACTTGAAGTGGTTAAAAAAAATGTTTTTGTATCTGGAGAACAGATTATTATTATACAGTATTTATAAAGCGCCAACAGTTCGCTCAGCGCTGTACATTACAAAGGGGGACAGAACATGCGACAGTACAGTAACAATAGAATACAATGCGATACACGAGGGGTTCAAGGGCCCTGCCCTTTCGAGCTTAAAATCTAGGAGGGAGGGGATGGTGGCACAGGAGGAAATAGCTGTGGGGGATGGAGTGGTAGGAAGAGTGGAAGAGGTCGGCAAATTAGCAGGGGGTGGGGTAGGCTTCTCTGAAGAGGTGGGTTTTCAGAGTGCGCCTAAAGGAGAGGAGAGTAGGTGATAGTCTGATGGGTTGGGGCAGGGAGCTCCAGAGGATGGGTGACACCCTGGAGAAATCCTGGAGGCGGGCACGGTAGGAGAAGACCAGGGAACTAGAGAGAAGGAGGTCTTGTGAGGAGCGGAGTGTGCGTGTTGGGTGGTACTTGGATATTAGGTCGGTGATGTAATTTGGGGCAGTATGGTGGACAGCTTTGTACATCAGTGTTAGGATTTTGAATTTGATCCGTTGCGCAATCGGAAGCCAGTGGAGGGATTGGCAGAGGGGGGTGGCGGAAACGGAGCGGTTGGTAAGGTGAATGAGTCTGGCAGCCATATTCAGGATCGACTGAAGCGGGGATAGCCAGCGGAGAGGCAGGCCAGTGAGGAGGGAGTTGCAGTAATCGAGTTGTGATATGATGAGGGAGTGGATGAGCTGTTTAGTAGTTTCTGGTGTTAGGAAAGTGCGTATTTTGGTGATGTTGTGGAGGTGGAGTCTGCATGAGTTTGTTAAAGATTGGACTTGGTCCTGGAAGGATAGGTAGGAGTCCAGAATGACACCAAGTACTCTGGCCTGCGGGGCGGGCCTGATAGTGGCATTGTTGGACGTGATGGAGAAGTCAATGGGGGGTGGTGTGCGGGCTGGGGGGAAGACTAGGAGCTCGGTTTTGTAGAGGTTCAGTTTAAGGAAGTGGAGCGACATCCAGTCTGATATGTCGTTCAGTAGGTTTGTGATTTGGGCGGAGACTGAGGGGGTGAGGCAAGGGGTTGAGAGATAGATTTGTGTGTCATCGGCATAGAGGTGATAGTTGAAGCCGTGAGAGTGTATGAGTTGGCCAAGGGAGGAGGTGTAGATGGAGAAGAGAAGGGGCCCGAGGATGGAGCCTTGAGGGACCCCAACAGAGAGGGGGAGTGAGGGGGAGGTGGTAGCGTTATAGGTAACGCTGAAGGAGTGTTGTGATAGGTAGGATGAGAGCCAGGAGAGAGCAGAATCTCTGAGGCCGAGGGAGTGTATTTTTTTGAGGAGGAGGGGGGTGGTCGACTGTGTGGAAGGCCGCGGAGAAGTCAAGGAGTAGGAGCACTGAATAGTGGCCATTTGCTTTGGCAGTTAGAAGGTCGTTGGAGAGTTTGAGTAAGGCAGTTTCGGTGGAGTGTAGGGGACGGAAGCCGGACTGGAGGGGATCGAGGAGGTTGTTGTCGTTGAGGTGAGAGCATAGGCGAGTGTAGACTAAGCGCTCAAGGAGTTTGGATGTGAATGGGAGCAGGGAGATGGGTCTGAGGTTGTTCGGGTCATTGGTGTCCAGAGAGGGCGTTTTAAGTATGGGGGTGATGTGTGCATGCTTCAGAGGGGAGGGGAATGCGCCGGAAGAGAGGGAGAGATTAAAGATGTGGGTGAGGGAGCGTAGGATGGAGGGGGAGGGAGTTCGTAGGAGTTGTGAGGGGATAGGGTCGAGGGGAGGCGGGCATCAGAGAAGACCTTGGAGACCTCCTCGATTGTAGTAGGGTCGAAGGTGTGGAGTGTTGAGGGGGCTTGAGTGTGAGGAATGTTGGGTGGGGTGAAGGTCAGAGCAGTGGTGGGGCTGTGGGAGAGGGGTGATGAGGGGGTAGCTGTGTGAGAGGGGACGGGGTTGGAGGGAGTTTGAGCAGCGACGAAGTCTCTGCGGATTGTGTCGATGGAAAGGGGTGATGAGGGGGTAGTTGTGTGAAAGGGGACGGTTTTGGAGGGAGTGTGAGCTGCGGTGATGTCCTTGCGAATTGTGTCAATCTTGTTTTTGAAGTGATTGGCAATCTCAAGGGCGGTGAGTGAGGTGCTGGGTGGAGGTGGGGGCGGAGAGAGAGTAGAGAGTTAAAGGTGGAGAAGAGTCGGAGAGGAAGTAGGCTTGTTTGGCGGCATGGAGGGAGGAGGTGTAGGTGTGGAAGGCAGATTTATAGCGGATGAAGGCTTGTCTGGATCTGGTTTTGCACCATAGTCGCTCCAGGGCACAACAGTTTGCCAGGGCTGGAGCGGTCGGGGTCTGATGTTTCGTGTGGTTAAAGGTGCTAGCGAGTCAAGGGTGGCTGACAGCAGGTTGTTGTAGGCAGTCATGGCCAGGTCGTGGCAGGGAAGGGTAAGGATGCTGTCGTAGAGTTGATCAGCTGCAGAGTGGAGAGGGGCAGGGTTAAGGTTGCGGAGGTTATGGCTGGTAGTAGTTTGACATTTGGAGGGGTAGGCGTTAGAGGACGAGGAGATAGAGAAGGTAATAAGGTTGTGGTCAGAGAGAGGGAAGGGGGTGTTGGTGAGGTTGTGGGGAGCGCAGCGGTTGGAGAAGACAAGGTCCAGGATATTTCCGTCAGAATGGGTGGTGGATTGTATGCACTGTGCAAGTGCAAAGGAGGAGGTTAAGTGGAGGAGATGGGATGTGACCGGGTTGTCAATGTTGATAGGGATGTTAAAATCCCCAAGGATGATGGTGGGTAGCTCGGAGGAGAGAAAGAAGGGTAACCAGGAGGAAAAGTAATCAAGAAAGCAGGATAAGGGTCCAGGAGGCCGGTAGATTATGGCAATCTTCAGGGGCTTTGGGGAGAATAGTCGGACGCAGTGGGCCTCGAAGGAGGAGAAGGATAGAGAGGGGGGGTTAGGGAGGACTTGGAAGGTGCTCTGTGGTGACAGGAGCAGACCAACCCCACCACCTTTACGACCGTTGGGTCTGGGTGAGTGGGTCCAGGTGAGACCTCCATAGGAGAGTGTAGCAGGGGAGGTAGAGTCAGTGGGCTGGATCCAGGTTTCTGTGATCACTAGGAGGTTGAGGGAGCGGGAAACAAAGAGGTTGTGGATGGCGGTGAGCTTGCTGCACACCGATCGGGCATTCAGGAGTGCGCACAAAACGGGGGGGGTGGTTTTAGAGAGCAGAGGGACAGATACTAAGTTGTGGGAGTTGCGGCAGGACGTGGAAGCGGGAGGGCGCTGTGTAGGTGAGCGAGGTGGTGGAGGGCCAGGGTTCGGGGAGATGTCCCCCACGGTTAGGAAGAGAAGAAGGGTGAGAAAGGTGGCATGGGAGCGGGATGTGCAGGAGCATGTAGGTCTACCAGTGGAGGTGTTCGGGTCAGTGGGAGAGTGGAGTTTTAGGAGGAGGTGGTGGGTGCCGTAGAGGGGCGAAGGAAGCAGTGAGGGCGCAATATACAGTAGATTGGGAGGGGCAGAGGGATATAGAGAGTAGATTTTGGGAATGGAGGAGAGGAATATGAGAAGGAGGAGTGGAAGAGGCATTTAGGGAAGTACACGGGGTGGTGGATAGGAGTGGTGGGAGGCTTGGCTGTCGATAGTCCAGCGTGCAGTGGCGTATCTCGTCGCTGTGTCTTCTGGTAGCTGGAGATAAAGCCGTGTCATCTTTGTAGGGCTGCACAATGGTCTTACAGCCCTCTACAGTTAAAGTAGAACTATAGGCAAAACATTTTTATTCATTTTGGACAGAGTAAGGGAGGGTTATAACCCCTGTAGGATTTTTTTTTTTTTGCCATCTGTGTCCTGTTGCAATGATTTCCCTTAACTTCCTGTCCCATAGCCAAGCAGAAAGTGAGAGGAAATCTCTGCAAATTAAAGGAATCCTTTGGGGACCCCTAGATCACCAGAACTAGTGTCCCCATTGGAAGATTTCCCCTCTATTACTTTTCTGGGGACAATCCAAAATTTGGGTTTTCTTTTACTTTCACCTTCAATGATAATAGTAAACAGGACAAATAGGGTGAATCTCCCTAATGGGGGCTCAGACAGCAACAACAACCTGACTGATGTTCTAATCCCTCTGAACTCCATCCAAAACTAATAAAAAAAAGTTTTGTCTTTAGTTGTACAGTACTTTAATACAATTAAAACATGAAAACAAGTACTAAAATTGCAATGTCACATCAAACAGCATTTTCAGAAAAATTGGATTACTTCCTTTAAATTCTATAATCTCCTAGATTGTAAGCTCGAAAGAGCAGGGCCCTCGATCCCCTCATGTTTTGCATTGTATTGGTATTGTTCTGTCACATGTTCTGTCCCCCTTTGTAATGTACAGCGCTGAGCGAACTATTGGCGCTTTATAAATACTGTATAATAATAATAATAATAATGTCAGCAAACACTACAGACTCACATTAACATCAGGGCTGTTTTATAATAGTATATGCATACTCTGAGTTAGGACACAGCAATTCTTGAGCACACTGTGAGCGGTTTAGGGCTGTGCGCTGTCATACATTTTATTTGCTGCAAAATAAGGGGCAAATATAAACATTTCATAAAACTGCACAATTATTTAATTATAAATATTTAGCCACTTGACCTCTGGAAGATTTCCCCCCTTTCCAGGCCATTTTTTGCAATACGGCACTGCATTACCTTAATTGACAATTGCGTGCTCAAGCAACGCTGTACATAAATGTCATTTATGTCATTTTTTTCCCCCAGAGAAAGAGAGAGTGCAAAAGAAAGAGATGTAATAAGAGAAAGAAAGAGATACAGAGAAAACAAAAAAAAGGAAAAAAGAGGGAAAACAAAAGAAAGAGAGAAAGAAATAGATTTTTGCTATTTAACTTACCCAAGAAGAAATGAACAAAAAGGGTTAAAAGGGAAGAAAATGCAACAGTGCTCTGTTCTTGTCTGACTAATCTAGATTTTAAATAAATTTTGGGGATTTGTAATTATTAACAAAACATTAATAATTATGCTGCATAAGGAATAAATGGTACTTGTACAAAATAAAAAAAATAGAAATTTGTGAACAGGATATAGAAATAAAGAGATTCATATATAGAGCAAGAGAATGAGAGCAAAAGGAGATGAGAAAAAAAATTAAAATTAAAGAGTACAATTATCAGAGAAAAAGAATGCAAGAGAGAGAAAAAGAGAGAGATTGAGAAAAAGGAGAAAAATAGAAAGAGAAAGAGAGAGGACAAATAGGACAGCTATGTTGTAAATCCTTAGTCCTCTCTCTTTAATTACCTTTGATTGCACACCCCTTGAGGGTTAGGGACTGATGTGAATGTACAATATATATGTAAAGTGCTGCGGAAATTGATGGCGCTATATAAGTACCTGTAATAAATAAATAGAAAAGTTGATATAATAGAAAATTTAATTCTTTTTAGGGACAAAATATAAAATAAATGAGACGAAGAGAGAGAGAGAGACATTTTGTTTCTTATTTTCCTTATCAGAAAACAGAAGCTCCAAGATATTTCAAAAGGACAGATATTTAGAAAATCCTTAGTCCAGTTGTCTCTCTTATCTTCTAATATAAAGGTAATAAAGAGTTAAAAAAATTGATATATTGAAATAGAGGAAATAGATACATATATTTTTGTTAATTGACTTGCCCAAAAAGAAATGATCAAAAAGGGTTAAAAGGGAAGAATGTTCAAAATACTCTGTTCTTTTTATCTGCCAATCCTAGATTTAAAGAAATAATTAGTTTTTTTTAATTAATATGTTTTAACAAAACATTAATAACTACGCTGCATAAGGAACACATTGTACTTGTACAAAATTTAAAAAAATAGAAATTAGTGAACAGGACATAGAAATAGACACAGAGAGAGATACATACATACATACATACATACATACGTACATGAGAGACTGAAAGAGGAAAATAATGAGAGAAAGAAAAAAAAAAAGAGACAGACAGGCAGAGATAGAGAGACAGAGAGTGTGCAAAAGACAGGAGGAGAAATGGAAAAAAAGAGCAAGACACCCCACAAACATATAAACTCAAGGTACTAGCAATTGAATGGGACATTGATGTTAATGAGGGTGAAGCTCTGCTTTAAAGTCTACAGGCTTGGAAAATTCAGTGTATAAATGGATAGAAAACCGGCTAAAAGATGGTATTCAGAGAGTAGTGGTGAATGATTCATACTCTGAATGGTCTAGGGTTGTCAGTGGTGTACCCCATATTTCAACGTTGGGACCCTTACTTTTTCACCTATTTATAAGTTATACTTATAGGGTCTGGGATTAAAAGTATAATTTCCATCTTTGCAGATGACCCCAAGCTGTGCAGTGGAATAACGTTCTTACAGCATGTCTCCAACTTAGAAGCCTCAATGCACTGTTTAGTTTGGTAACAATGTGGCACATGAGGTTTAGGGTTCATTCACACTAGGAACTGCATATGAATTGCACAAGAATGCCATGGACATGGTGAGCACACATGGGGCGCCAGCCAAGGACATGGTGAGTACACATAGGGCCCCAGGCAAGGATATGGTGAACACACATGGGTTCCCAGCCAAGCATATGGTAAACACACATGGGTTCCCATCCAAAGGATATGGTGAGCACACATGGGGTCTCAGGCAAGGGCATGGTAAACACACATGGAGCCTCAGGCAAGGACTGCTTCCTCTATATAGATCTTTAGGTATCACTAGAGGTATCACCAGCAGGAGGAAGGAGGTCCTGTTTCTTTGATATAGATCTTTAATTATCTCTATAGGGATCTCCAGGAGGAGGAGAGACATCCGGATTCCCTATATAGATCTTTAGTTATCACTAGAGGGGTCACCAGCAGGAGAAATGAGATCCTGATTCTTCTATATAGATCTCTAGTTATCACTAGGTGGATCACCATCAGGAGGAAGAAGGTCCTGATATTTCTATATAGATCTTTAGTTTTCACAAGAGGGACCACCAGCAGGAGGAAGAGGGTCCTGACTCTTCTATTCAGATTTCTAGTTGTCACTAGAGGGATCACCATCAGGAGGAAGAAGGTCCTGATTCTTCTATATAGATTTTTAGTTCTCACTAGAGGGATCAACGTAAAGACGAAAGAGGTCCTGATTCCTATATATAGATATTTAGTTATCCCTATAGGAGTCACTAGGCAAAGGAAGGAGGTCCTGGTTTGTTTAAATAGATATTTAGGTATCACTAGAGGGATCACCAGCAGGAGGAAATAGGTCCTGATTCCCCTATATAGATCTTTAGTTATCTTTAGTCAACTGCGCATGTCCCGGTTTCAGACATGAGAAGCTAATCGCCGATCACCAACTGTAGTACAGAGCTGCCACAGTTAACTCCTTTTGGGCTGCACCGCTGATTATTTGGGGGCATAATGGATCGGAGAGAGGACAGTTACATGGGGGGGGGAGTGACATGGGGAGTACAGACACATGTGGGAGGACAGTGACATGGCGGGGGGGGGGGGGGGAGTGACATGGGGAGGACAGTGACATGGGGGGGAGTGACATGGGGGGACCGTTTTAGTGCTAAGATGTGTCTCCCATGTAGATATGTCTCCCCTGAAGCAAATTGGCATGGAAGGGGTTACTTCACCAAAGGTACATGGTCGGATACAGTAGTTCTATCATCGATTGATTGTGCCTGAAACCGGGACATGCGCAGTTTCTTCAGGGGGACATATCTACGGTACATGGGAGACACATCTTGCCGCTACACTGGACGCACTCCAAGAAAAGGTAAGTTGTAAAGAAAGCCGACGATCCCCACAGGATGGATCAGATCTGCGGATTGGGGAGCATAATGGATCAGAGTCCAATCCTTTATGCTCAATCCGCAGATCTGATCCATTCTGCGGGGATTGTCGGAGTAGGTGTCACCAAGTGTTACTGCACTGGGTGACACCAACCCTAGGGAGGCCTCTGATGAGATATGCTGAACCCAGACATCCACTTGTCCAGCGTTTTCTACTACTGTTCCCAGCAGCAGAAAGGGTCCCTGCCATGCACTTGACTTAACTCTTGAACTTCAATACCTCTGTACAGGATAGGGACCCCAGGGGTGTGACTCTGCTCCCATTGCTATGGGAGACAAACTGCTGCGAAATGTGTGTTGATAATATCTCCGTACTGCTAGAGGCCATTCCACCTGTAACCGGTAAACACGTTACCGGCAGACTGCACTAACTGACTGTAAACTTCCTTTACCTATGGTAACCACTTGCTATATTACACCAGGATTACTATAGTGCTGTCTCCTCATACTCCATTGTACTTAGTCACTCATAGCTTTACAAATGTGCTGGTTACTTGTATTACACTCCTTTAATTAACTTTAGACCAGGCAGAAGGCAAAGTTTCTAAGAAAGAAAGACTCCAAACATACATTCATGAAAACAGTTCTTGTCCATACATCCCTAATCCTTACTCAGGATATGTGCTGCCCCAGCATACCTGCAAAGGTAGAGTCCATGTGTAAAGGTCCATAGGTGGCATTCTCCAGTGGCTGGTGTCTTCGGGGCGAACCCCAGGTCCCTTTGACCTCCTATATCACGACAGGCTCCTTGAAGTTCACATCAGTTCTCTCATCCCCAGGGCTCTCCGCTCTGGATCTTTTATAGCACAGGACCATTGGGTCAGATCCAAAGAAACTCGCCAAGCAAAAGACCAGGGAAAAACATTAACTCTTACCCTCCCATCCAAGGCAGCACCTAACTAGATCAATTGCAACCCACATACAGGTCATAAGCTGGAGGAAAGAGGTCCTGATTCCTCGGTATAGATCTTTAGTTAGACCTCATTTAGAATACTGTGTTCAGTTCTGGAGACCTCACAAAAAGATTGAGTGGAAAAGAATTACAGCACCTGTCAGGCTTTTATTGCTGTCTGTGTGCCGGTTAAGATTCACCATTTATCCTGGTGACTGTTATCACACAGAGAAAAAGTAAATCCCAGATTTGTAATCATCACCTGAACAAGAATGGAGGGGAAACTTCCATTGGCGACATTTGTTCTGGTGACTACCAGGGATTCCCTCATGTTGGAAGGATTTCCTCTCACTTTCTGTTGTGGTTATGGGATAGGAAATCTCTTCAAAGGGACACATGGCAAAAAAAAAATTACTGACAGGAGTTACGACTCATCATTACTCCAATCCAAAAATGGAATATCTGTATTTTATTGATGACTAACAGATACAATACTCTACTGCCACAAGGAAAGATAAAGATGCCTGGACCTTGTCTGACATCTAGTGGACAACAGGAGAACTACAACTATGCATTCATTGTTGTCAACATTACTTTAGCTGCAGTGATAATATACATTCACCAGCCACTTTATTATGTACATCTGTTCAATTGCCTGGTAACACAAATTACTAGTCAGCCAATCGCATGACAGCAACTGAATGCATTTAGGCATCTAGATGTGGTGAAGACGACTTGCTGAAGTTCAAACCGGGCACCAGAATGGGGAAAAAAGGGGATTTAAGTGACTTTGAACATGGCATGGTTGTTGGTGCCAGACAGGCTGGTCTGAGTATTTCAAAAACTGATCTTCTTTTGTGCACAGCCATCTCTAGGGAAATCAAGACTCAGAAGACCAGGCAACATTTTTCCAATCTTGTCCAATTTTGGTGAGCCTGTGTAAATTGTAGCCTCTGTTTCCTGTTCTTAGCTGACAGGAGTGGCACCTGGTGTGGTCTTCTGCTGCTGTAGCCCATCTGCTTCAAGGTTCGATGTGCGGTGCATTCAGAGATGGTATTCTGTATTCCTTGGTTGTAACAAGCGGTTATGAGAGTTAATGTTGCCTTTCTATCATCTCCAACCAGTCTGCCCATTCTCCTCTGACATCAACAAGGAGTTGTCTGCAGTCTCTGGTCATCCCTGTACTGTGTCCGCAGTCTCTGGTCATCTCCTGTACTGTGTATGCAGTCTCTGGTCATCTCCTGTACTGTGTCCGCAGTCTCTGGTCATCACCTGTACTGTGTCCGCAGTCTCTGGTCATCTCCTGTACTGTGTCCGCAGTCTCTGGTCATCTCCTGTACTGTGTCCGCAGTCTCTGGTCATCTCCTGTACTGTGTCAGCAGTCTCTGGTCATCTCCTGTACTGTGTCCGCAGTCTCTGGTCATCTCCTGTACTGTGTCCGCAGTCTCTGGTCATCTCCTGTACTGTGTCCGCAGTCTCTGGTCATCTCCTGTACTGTGTCCGCAGTCTCTGGTCATCTCCTGTACTGTGTCAGCAGTCTCTGGTCATCTCCTGTACTGTGTCAGCAGTCTCTGGTCATCTCCTGTACTGTGTCAGTAGTCTCTGGTCATCTCCTGTACTGTGTCCGCAGTCTCTGGTCATTCCCTGTACTGTGTCCGCAGTCTCTGGTCATCTCCTGTACTGTGTCCGCAGTCTCTGGTCATCTCCTGTACTGTGTCTGCAGTCTCTGGTCATCTCCTGTACTGTGTCCGCAGTCTCTGGTCATCTCCTGTACTGTGTCTGCAGTCTCTGGTCATCTCCTGTACCATGTCCGCAGTCTCTGGTCATCTCCTGTACTATGTCCGCAGTCCATTGGTTCAGAATATGTTTTTTTTCTTGTTTTCCTCCTCTAAAATCTAGGTGCGTCTTATGGTCAGGTGCATCTTATGGAGCGAAAAATATGGTAGTTTCTACTTTCAGGGTTACTTTACTGAGAGTATATGCAGATCAAATGCCATTGCTTAAATCTGCAGTTAATACATCAGAATGATTACAATATAACAGCCACTGTTCTGCGATTGTCAGTTTACACAGACGAAGCTATAGCTGGTCCTTTCACACAGAGCAGGTCCAAGCTGTTAAAATGACAGCTGTATTTCAGCCAACAATTGTGAGTGAAAAGCTGTGGGAAGTAAAGCAGGGTGTGTGACACATGTCCTAAGCATTCAAATGCATTTGTTTATGGTTTACACAATACACCTAAATGTACCATTTGATTAACAAAAAACAAATTCTAGAATGCTTTCATGATGCTGTTTGTCAAACATGTAGACCTGTTAAGTCTTAGGCCTCTTTCACACAGACGTTCCATTTGTCCGTTTTTTCATCTGTCCATTTACGGATGAAAAATGGACCCCCATGTATTTCTATGGACTTGCGGATGAACATCTTTTTAATGTTCGCATCCGTTAATACCCGATTTTTTGAACTGAAGAAAACCCTATTTTTCTTTCGCAAAAAAACCCGGAACAGACAAAAAAGAATGTAAACGGACCAAAAATGGATGTAGACGGATGAAAATGGATCTAAACGAATTAAAAAAGAATGTAAACCAATGTAAACTGATGAAAACGGATGTAAATGAATGAAAAGGAATGAAAAACGGATGTAAATGGATAGAGAAGGATGAAAAACGGATGTAAATGGATGAAAAACGGATGTAAATGGATGAAAAAGGATGAAAAAACAGATGAAAAAATAGATGTAAAGGGATGAAAATACGGCTGTAAACTCATCTGTTTTTTCTTTGAAAAAACGTGACTGAACTGATGAAAAAAAATGGAACGCCCATGTGAAAGGACCCTTATTCTTTTATGTAGGGAATCATTTTAAAAAGGCTTATATTTTCATCCATCTAAAGCTATTAAAATATTAGGCGGTTTTTTTTTATTACTCATATAAAATAATATACTGTAGAATAGTACGAGTAATCAATAAAGTTTTCTATGAGTAATCAGTAAAGCTGTTTACGGTATTACTGAAACTGACTATACACTAGAATTTCATTCAACATTTTTCATTTTAAAAAATGTGTTCAATTTTCTAATCGTTTGTGGGTTTAATTTTGTTTTTGAAAGCAGTGAGGGGAAGGAATAGGATTGAAATGTTTTCTCATATTAATAATTTCTAACAGTGAATGTGTTTTTTGTTTAGGAAATGACATTATTTCTAAAACTGTTAAAAAAACAAACAGAATTTTAAGTACATGTACTTTTGAATGACATTTGTAAAGTAAATGAATTTATTAAGAATCTTAATACAAACATTTGTTTGGAAATCGACCAGTGTATGGCCAGCTTAATTTTTGCTGGGAGACTATATATACCTTTTTAAATTATTCCCCACTAATGGTATTTATAAAGGCCCTATAGTATAACTAAAGAGAGAACTTTTTTTTCGTTTTGGATGGAGTGAAGATGGATTAGTTTTCATCATTAGGGAGATTCATCCTCTCTACTTGTCCTGTTTATGGTTATCATAGAAAGTGAAAGAAAATCCCACATTTTGGGTTGAAACCTGAAAAGTAATAGAGGGGAAATCTTCCTATAGGAATATTAGTTCTAGTGACCCTGGTGACACCCCGCAATTCCCTTACTTTAGAAGGATTTTCTCTCACTTCCTGTTTTGGCTATAGGACAGAAAGTGAAGGGAAATCTCCCCAATGGTACACAGATGGCAAAAAAAGAGGTTATAACCCTCCCTTACTCTATCCAAAATTAAAGAAAAACGTTTTGCCTTTAGTTTTACTTTAACCTAGGTTACTAAAGATGCAAGCTTTCATGATAACTTAGATCCCTTCTTCATATAGCGTACAATGTGGTTTGCCTTATGTCCTATTGCTTCCATTCACACCAATGTGCTGAGTTGTTGAAAAAATAGTCGGACATGTTGCATTTATTGCATGGCCCAGCATGAGAAAATGCATCACAATCAGGGGCGGACTGACCATTTGAAAACTTGGGCACTGCTGGAGGGCCTGGGGTCAGTAGGGGCCCCATGTGTAGCTGGCCAGCTAAGACCAGTCCTAGGTTGTTAATATGGTTCACATATACGTGTATACCAAACCTGCCAATAACCTTAGTACAGTGTATATGTGCATATGTTAAAGCCAAAAGCAGAATCATTGCTGTGATTTATGTCTTTGATTGTTATATGACATTTTTATATTAATTGTGTTAGCAGAAGCAGAAAAGGAAAATATGCCTTTAAGAGTTAGTATAAGGTGAGCCAATCACAGACAGCCTCACACTGTACAGAGCCTTAACCAATCCCAGCCAGTTTCACATTTGTGCCTGTGTAAAACTCCCTGCTAGGATTTTCTAGAGACACATGCTCACCAGACAGAAGAGGAAACAGACAAGGTTCCAATCAGAGAAGCTCCATGGAAGTAGAGAAGGCGAAATAGTTCCACCGAACTTACGAATCAAGTCACTGTAGAGTAATCTAACGAATTTATAAATCCAAGTGAATTTATCAATCTATCAAAATATACAGAACGAATTTATCAAATCTATTGAACCTATCGAGATAAGCTATCGAATCAACCCAATGTAATACGAATTAAACCATTGTAATATGAAAGAAATAAGCCATTGTAAGCAGTTATATGACGAAGATTGAAGTTATTAAAGAAGTTAACTAAAGTGTGCTCTTTAAACCTACTGCATCCATAGAGCGGCATTGGAGGAATTACAGAGTAAAGTCAGTCTAATCAAACAAAGAAACAGCAATTGCATAATTTTTCTAATGCCACAGCGCACTAGGCACCAAAGAGTGCTGCGCCTGCCACAGTGGAACTATTACCCTCAGAGGTCAAGCAACAGCGCTCCTCAACTTGCACAGTAAAGAGTACACTAGAGAAACAGAGCGCCACGCGGAGACACCTCAGCGGAACAATAGTACAGGCCGTAGCATGTGCGCATTAGTCAGACTGCAGCCGACTCTCAAAGTGGCATAACGGCAAAGGCAAGACAGTCAGAGCGCCAAACCTCCTGCACCCCTAGAGAGAGAAAGAGATGCATGGGGGGAGGGCCAGAGTCCAGAGCTAGAGTGCCCGCACCTCTATCCATCAAGAGACCACGTGTTGCATCCAGAGAGTTCACGATACTAGTCGCAAGTCACCGCAGAGCATCGCAAGGTCACCGCAGAGCATCGCAAGTCACCGCGGAGCATCGCAAAGTCACCGCAGAGCATCGCAAAGTCACCGCAGAGCATCGCAAGTCACCGCAGAGCATCGCAAGTCATCGCATCAAGAAAAGTCTCCTTTAAGATTGACATTTGTTTCTGCAACCTTCAGATCACGGTATCCTGCTTTCCAATTAAGGTCAGAGCTTTCCTTTATTACTCACTTATGCACATAGGTTTCTGCAAGAGACATTTTTGTGCTCAAGAGAATACAGACTTTTAATAAGAGAGACAGTTCTAGTATATGACTCTGAAGTATTTAAAGTGAAAGTCATTTTATTGCCTGCATTTTGGTGCTATTACATGTAAAGTGAAAGTCATTTATTCTTGCATTTGTTAGTATTGCATTTAAAGTGACAGGTCCTTATTATTCATATTAATTGTTATAGCATTCAGAAATGGCTGAGCCTAGCATTGCCACCCCACTGTTAGCGGATGCAATGATAGATATGGTAGAAGGTGAAGAGCAAGAGAACCTGTCTGAATCTGAAAGGTGCAATGTAACGGTAGTCTCCCCCCAAACAAATATAGCTGAAACAGGTGAACTAAGACGTTCATCACGGGACAGAAAACCAACCCAAAAGGTGCTAGAAAATTTGGAGCAAGAGGCAGCACTAAAAGGAAAAAAGTTCGTCTGAATGTATGAGAGGTGGAAAGCATACATCAAAGACATTCGCAGAAAGCTAAAACAAGAAAGCATAAAGGAGAATTTGAGTGAAATGATAGAGACAGTAGAAGATTCTGAGTCAGAGCTTATGACAGCATATGTCAACTTGCGGTTGTCCTTGATACCCTCCCAGGATATTGTAAGGAACATGGATACATGTACCGCAGTCACTAGGGATTTAGTGAAGCTTATGAGAGAACTATCATCTGCAGCAAATTATGATGAAGTCAAGGCACGAAAGGGAATGAATGAGCTCTTCATGAAAGACTATGCTAGGTCCTTAGGAGGAACCACAATCTCAAGTCTGACTTCCATCACTAGCAGAAGCGTCAGCCACATAACAGAGTTCTCAAGTACATCAGCCAAAAGAAAGGAATTAGCTGAACAACTCGCTGCCAAACGAGCAGAAGTAGAGATGGAATCTGCCATTGAGGCTCAGCGCCAGGAAATGGAAGCTCAGCGCCAGGAAATGGAAGCTCAGCACCATAAAATGGAGGCTCAGCGCCATAAAATGGAAGCTGAAATGAAAAGTCTGGAAAGGCAGAAGGAAGTTAAGATTATAGCAGCCAGACTCAGAGTGCACGAAGAGGATACGAATCAGGGTAGTCATAGATCCAAATCAGTACTAAGTGGAGAAGCTGACTGCTACGATCTTCCTTACGCCCAGGAAAATGGAAGGAAATCTCCAGCATGTAGTGAAGAAATAAGTCACAGTCCTTCCATCCCTGCTCAGAGAGAAAAGAAGAGAGACTCGCCTGATTCAGAACCAAGAGGAAAAAGAGAACCAGATAATTTAACTCCCATATGTCATGGCAGTGGTCACGAGGATTTTACAACTGTTGACCTGGCGAAACCTCAGAGAATATTTCTCACTAGACTTCCTGTTCCGGAACCTACTGTATTCTCCGGAGACGTACTGAAGTTTATAGAGTGGAAGGCAAGTTTTGAAATGATCATTGAACATCATTGCTCCCGTCCAGTGGACAAGTTATTCTACCTCCAGTGGTATACTGGCGGAGAAGCAAAAAGGGTTCTTGAAGGTAACTTCTATAGGAAAGATGAAGAAGCCTACAAGCAAGCTTGGGAAAAATTAAATGCAAGATATGGTCATCCTTTCTTAGTGCAAAGAGCTTTCAGAGAGAAGTTGATAAACTGGCCCAAAATAGGTCCTAAAGAACACTTCAAGCTCCAAGAGTATGGCGACTTCCTGCAAGCATGCAGCAACGCTATCCCACATGTTCAAGGACTAGAAGTATTAAACGACTATCTAGAAAACCACAGGATTCTAGCCAAGCTACCAGAACAAGTGGCTTCTGGATGGAATCGCTATGTGACTGAACAGTTAGATCAAGGCAAAAACTTCCCAAGTTTCAAAGAGTTCTCTGAATTTGTCAATAAGTAAGCACGAATAGCGTGTAATCCAGTAACAGCATCTTATGTCTTAAAACCCTTAGAAGAAAGGCCTACAAGAGAAATAAGACGCGCAAGAGCAACTAGCTTTGCAACCAACACAGCTACTAAAGGTCCAGATGCCCATGAGAGCAAGTTCAACATCACTACTGGGATCAGTAAAGAGTTTGAACCGACAAGTCTTCAGACTACCTTCAAGTGTATGTTCTGTGAAGAGAATCACTCCATACATAAGTGCCAACGATTGAAGGAAAGGTCTCCAGACGAAAAGAAGAAGTTTGTGTTTGATAATCAGCTGTGTTTTGGATGTTTAAGAAAAGTCCATATTACTAAAGAATGCAAGAAAAAGGCCACTTGCAGCGTTTGTAAAGGACGTCATCCTACCCCACTACATGAAGAACGTCCAAAGAAAGAGAAACCCTTAATGCCCAAGGACACTGAAGAAGAAAATAAAGCGACAGTATTCTCTTGCAGAGTGAGAGAAAGAGAAATCAATGGCATGTCAATGGTTGTACCAGTGTGTATTTCAAATCCTAAAAGGAAGAACAAGAAGGTATACGCCTATGCGCTACTGGATGCCCAGAGTGACGTCACCTTCATTGATCAAGAAATCTGCAAGAAATTACAAGTGGCCACAGAACCAGTGAAACTCAAACTCACTACAATGACAGGAAGAGACACATTGGTGAACAGTCAAAGAGTCAAAGGACTGAGAGTTAGAGGACTCCACTCAAACTGCATATTAGATCTACCTCCAGCTTATACAAAAGATGACATACCTCTGGATCGAGATCGCATACCTACCTGTGAAACAGCCAACAAATGGGAACACCTATCTGTCATATCTCATGAAATGTCCCCGCTGAAGGAATTTGGTGTTGGACTGTTGATAGGCTACGACTGTCCCGAGGCGTTGGTGCCACGAAAGATAATCGCAGGAGGAAAGGGTGAACCCTACGCAGTCCAGACTGATCTAGGATGGGGTGTTGTTGGAGGAAAACGACAGATTGCAGATTCACGACAGGTGACAGGATTGTGTCATAGAATATCTGTCCAAGAGTTACCAGCTGTAAGTCCAGCGAAAGTACTCAAAATCCTAGAATCCGACTTTGCAGACGTAAATTGTAATGAAAAGAGTGTATCCCAAGAGGACATAAAGTTTGTACAAGTTCTAGAAGATAATATTCAGCAAAATCAACAAGGTTATCTTGAAATGCCCCTACCTTTTAGAGAACGACCTCATCTGCCAAATAACAGAGATCTTGCTCTGGCAAGTTTGAAAAGCTTAAAGAAAAGGATGGGAAGAGATCCCAAACTCAAAGACGATTATTTGACATTCATGGAAGATATCCTCAACGAAGGGCATGCAGAGAAAGTTGATGGTCAGCCTAAAAATGGAGAAGTGTGGTACATCCCACATCAAGGTGTCTATCACCCAAAGAAACCAGATAAGATCAGAGTAGTTTTTGATTGCTCAGCAAGGTACAATGATGTTGCATTGAATGATCATCTACTAAAGGGACCAGATCTTACAAACACTGTACCTGGAGTACTCTGTAGATTCAGAAAGTATCCCATAGCAGTCATGTGCAACGTTGAAAAGCTGTTCCACCAATTTCATGTGAAGGAAGAAGATAGAGACTTCCTGAGGTTCCTGGTGGGAAGACGGAGATACAGATACAGAGCCAGCGGAATACAGGATGAAAGTACACTTGTTTGGAGCAGCATCATCCCCAGGTTGTGCCAATTATGGTATGAAGTATTTGGCCAATCAGAATGAAAAGGATTGTCCATCAGCAGCAAATTTTTTGAAGAAAAACTTTTATGTAGATGATGGTCTTATAAGCCTAGAATCCTCAAAATCGGCAATTCAATTGGTGAGAGAGAGCCAAGAGTTATGCGCAAAGGCAAACCTGCGTCTTCACAAATTCATCTCAAACGACAGAGAGGTACTAGAATCCATCAGTGACTCCAAACGTGCATCAACAATAAAGAATGTGGATCTTAACTATGATCCTCTTCCAGTTCAGAATGTACTCGGATTGGGATGGAATGTAGAAAACGACAATTTTTTCTATGAAATATCCATGGAAGAGAAAGTTCCAACTAGACGTACCATTCTTTCTGCAGTAGCCTCAATATATGATCCGTTGGGATTCTTGGCACCAGTAATCCTCAGAGCAAAAGAAATACTGCAAGAATTATGCAGACAGAAGTTGGGATGGGACGAACCCATACCTGCAGGCTTGAGGCCAAGGTGGGAGAGTTGGATAAGAGACTTGCAAAATTTGAAAGAAATTCGGATACCCAGATGTTTTGTACCTCCTGATTTCGGAAAGTACAAGAAAATAGAACTTCATCACTTTTCAGATGCCAGTAGTCATGGTTATGGTCAGTGCTCCTACATCAGAGTAATAGGAGAAGAAAAGATACACTGTGCCCTAGTTATGGGAAAGGCCAGAGTAGCACCCAACAATATTCAGACAATACCAAGACTCGAACTAACGGGAGCCGTCGTTTCAGCATCAGTAAGTCAGTTTCTGAGAGAAGAATTGGAACTGAAAATAGATGAAGAGCAGTTTTGGAATAGATGGAGCAAGGAGTACTTAGCTCATCTCATACTAAGAAGTAAATGGCAAACGCCTAGAAGAAATGTTCATGTTGATGACATAGTGTTAGTAAAGGAAGACGACTTACCTAGAAGTCAATGGAAATTGGCCAAAGTCCTAGAAGCTCGAAAGGATGAAGAAGGACTAGTAAGAAGAGTTTTGTTACAAATGGGAGACTCAAAACTGGACAAAAAGGGAAAACGTCTCACAACTCCACTCAAGTTGGAACGTCCAATACAAAAGTTAGTTGTTCTGCTTGAGAGTAACAAAGACACTTGAGAGTTGAGAAACTGATGGAAAATTCCTCAAATTCATGTTCGAATCCTATTACTGAGAACATAGAATTATAGGTAATTTTGGTGGGAGTGTAGCTGGCCAGCTAAGACCAGTCCTAGGTTGTTAATATGGTTCACATATACGTGTATACCAAACCTGCCAATAACCTCAGTACAGTATATATGTGCATATGTTAAAGCCAAAAGCAGAATCATTGCTGTGATTTATGTCTTTGATTGTTATATGACATTTTTATATTGTGTTAGCAGAAGCAGAAAAGGAAAATATGCCTTTAAGAGTTAGTATAAGGTGAGCCAATCACAGACAGCCTCATAATGAACCAATCCCAGCCAGTTTCACATTTGTGCCTGTGTAAAACTCCCTGCTAGGATTTTCTAGAGACACATGCTCACCAGACAGAAGAGGAAACGGACAAGGTTCCAATCAGAGAAGCTCCATGGAAGTAGAGAAGGCCAAATAGTTCCACCGAACTTACGAATCAAGTCACTGTAGAGTAATCTAATTTATAAATCCAAGTGAATTTATCAATCTATCAAAATATACAGAACGAATTTATCAAATCTATTGAACCTATCGAGATAAGCTATCGAATCAACCCAATGTAATACGAATTAAACCATTGTAATATGAAAGAAATAAGCCATTGTAAGCAGTTATATGAAGAAGATTGAAGTTATTAAAGAAGTTAACTAAAGTATTCGGTGTGCTCTTTAAACCTACTGCATCCATAGAGCGGCATTGGAGGAATTACAGAGTAAAGTCAGTCTAATCAAACAAAGAAACAGCAATTGCATAATTTTTCTAATGCCACAGCGCACTAGGCACCAAAGGGTGCTGCGCCTGCCACACCATGAGATGCCCCTGGTACCTTTTTTATAGGCTTTTTTGAGTTTGGGCAAAGACACAGGGGCCCCATGATCCCCTATTGCCCGGGGGCCCCATGAGTTGTCAGTCCGCCCCTGATTACAATGCACTGCTGTGTAGAGAGTAAGATGGCATGTCAAATATTCACACTTGTTTGTTTTGATGCAGTAAAACTCTTGCATTGGGCTACAAACGTTCATTTGACCCCATTAACAATTAGAAAATTGAACCAGCTTCCTTAAAAAAAAAAAAAATCCAACACAATTCTACTGGTGTATTACTAGCTTTAGTTTTCATTTTTTTGTTCAAATGGTTATTTATTGATAGATCTCTGTCCCGTACGTGGGGAGTCATATACACATCCCTTGATAATAACTCAGTTATTCAGATCTATTTTAGCAAAGCAGATATATTAAGCCCATACAGGGAGTATGTTGTAAATATTATATACGTATTTGGCTGTAATATGTTATATTTACCTGATTAAATATACTAAGAAAAATATATTTCATAAGCTGGCCATACATTATACAATTTTCTTGTACAATTTTTGTACGATCGCCTTTAGATTTACCTTCAACTATGTAGTGCAAGAGCCTGCCTGATTAGATACAATGTTAAAGTGTTGTTTAGGTTTGATCTCATATTATATGGTTTTTGGTTCATCTACAGGAAAATTTTACAACAGGATTGAATAATGTATGGCCAGCTTTAGTGCTCAATATAATAAAAAAATATTAATAAAAGCTATACATTCACTTCCTGGAATACGGCGTGAAAAACATGATTTGTTCCAGTCTAATAATTGTATCTTAATCAGAAATCTCGTTTTCCTCTGAGACCTCATTGTGATGAGAAGTCCGGCATCTCTGGAAAATAGTTTGCATTATTTGAGACAATAGGCTCAGATAGCTTTACACAAGGATAAGGACTTTAGGATTGTAGTCATGTGACTGTAATTTTCCAATCTCACCTGAAATAAACTGTTACTTTTTTTAAATATGAATCCTTATCCTGAAGTTTTGTGAATTGAGCCTTAGGGCTCTTTTACACTTGCTTCAACTTTAACACGAATCAAAGTGCCTACCACTTCAACGTGCTTTTTTTTACGTGCTTTGATGCTTCTGTGATGCTTTTTTGAAGCTTTAATGAAACTTGTGTGTGTGTGTTGATTTTCAATTTGTTTTAAAGGGGCCCAGTAGAACCTCAGCTCAGTAGTACCCCCACTCAACAAATCCTCATCTCATTAGTACCCTTGTTCAGAAGATCCTCAGCTCATTGGTACCCTCGGTCAGCAGATCCCCAGCTTATTAGTATGCTTGTTCAGCACATTCCCCCTCAGTAGTACCCTCCAGCTCTGCTGATGCCTCACTCAGTACTCCCAGCTTTGCTGATCCCCTGCTCAGTAGTAACCCCCAGCTCTGCGAATCCTCCACTCAGTAGTAACCCCCAGCTCTGTGAATCCTCCACTCAGTAGTAACCCCCAGCACTGCGAATCCTCCACTCAGTAGTAACCCCCAGCTTTGCTGATCCCCTACTCTGTAGTAACCCCCAGCTCTGCGAATCCTCCACTCAGTAGTAACCCCCAGCTCTGCGAATCCTCCACTCAGTAGTAACCACCAGCTTTGTGAATCCCCCACTCAGTAGTAACCCCCAGCTCTGCGAATCCCCCACTCAGTAGTAACCCCCAGCTCTGTGAATCCTCCACTCAGTAGTAACCCCCAGCTCTGTGAATCCTCCACTCAGTAGTAACCACCAGCTTTGTGAATCCCCCACTCAGTAGTAACCCCCAGCTCTGCGAATCCCCCACTCAGTAGTAACCCCCAGCTCTGTGAATCCTCCACTCAGTAGTAACCCCCAGCTCTGTGAATTCTCCACTCAGTAGTAACCACCAGCTTTGCGAATCCCCCACTCAGTAATAACCCCCAGCTCTGTGAATCCTCCACTCAGTAGTAACCACCAGCTCTGCGAATCCCCCACTCAGTAGTAACCACCAGCTCTGCGAATCCCGCACTCAGTAGTAGTAAAACCCAGCTCTGCTGATCTTCCCCTTTCTCTGGCCCCCACTTATCTCCTGCTATATTGTTTCCATGCTGCGCACCAAATGTGACATTGCTAGTTTCTCGTGCTCCAATCCCCCAGCTCTGCTGATCCTCTGACGTTCAGTCCTCTCTCTCCTGTCCCCTCTTCCCTTCTGCTATAGCTCTCCCATGTTGCACACCATGTCTGCCACCTGCTAGTTGCTCTGCTCCAGTTCAGACCCGGCTCATCTTCCTGCTGCTCCACACTGCACAACATATGTGATGTCTGCACCAGACTCTCCCAGAATATATATACACATGAACTGGAAGTGACTGCGGATGACATCTTTCTGGTTCGCTTGTTGGTTTTCCAGTGCATCCTGGGATATCTCATATCTGCTATACCTCCAAATGCAAAGCTAAAACTGAATAAAGGCCTCCCAAAAACTGAAGGTGCTGTTAGTGAGCTTTGTCATAGACGTCTATGGAGGCTTTGAAGATGCTTTGAAGCACCAATAAAGGGACATGGGGTATAATTTTTGAAATGAAGCAAAGAAACACAACATGTAAACAGGACTGTAAGCTTACCATTTCATTTAGTGACATTGGCTTTGATTGGCATCCCGAGTGCTTTAAAAAGGTGTGTCCAGTGCCACATTTTGAAGCAAGTGTAAACAAGCTCTTATGGCAGCTGTACTAGTTTGTTGGAAGTCTTGGAATATGGGAGAACAAAATTTGGTGACTCCTTTTTCATGACATCATAGTCAGGGTCTCTGTTGATGAGCTTTTGTTTGTATCAAATGGGTTTTAATCTCATATACAAGTCTATGGGAAAACAAAACCCACTTCATGCAGGTTGGAGGAAGGTTAAATGTGCCTATCAATGAATTCTGAATGATCTCAGAAATGTCTCAAATTGATGCCAAACTGAGGTCATCAACCAACCAACAGCCCACTGATACTAACTCTATGACTGCCAGAGGCGTCTTTTCTGAAAATCCAAACTACAGGTGAAACTCGGAAAATTAGAATATTGTGCAAAAGTTCATTCATTTCAGTAATGCAACTTTAAAAGATGAAACTAATATATGCGATAGACTCATTACATGCAAAACAAGATAGTTCAAGCCGTGATTTGTCATAATTGTGATAATGGGTTACGGCTCCTGAAAACCCCAAATCCACAATCTCAGAAAATCTGAATATTACATGCAATCAATAAAACAAGGATTGTACATAGAACAATATCGGACCTCTGAAAAGTATAAGCATGCATATGTACTCAGTACTTGGTTTGGGCCCCTTTTGCAGCAATTACTGCCTCAATGCGGCGTGGCATGGAAGCTATCAGCCTGTGGCACTGCTGAGGTGTTATGGAAGACCAGGATGCTTCAATAGCGGCCTTCAGCTCTTCTGCATTAATCAGTCTCATGTCTCTCATCTTTCTCTTGGCAATGCCCCATAGATTCTCTATGGGATTCAGGTCATGCGAGTTTGCTGGCCAATCAAGCACAGTAATCCCACAGTCATTGAACCAGGTTTTGGTGCTTTTGGCAGTGTGGGCAGGTGCCAAGTCCTGCTGGAAAATGAAGTCAGCATCCCCATAAAGCTCATCTGTGGAAGGAAGCATGAAGTGCTCCTGTAAGGGACCGCCTGGCGACACCACTAGCACTCCACTAATCAGGCGTCCCCAGCGCACGGAGTCTAAGTCCCAGAGTACTTGTTCACCAGAGCCCCTGATGGTGGGGATGGACTTGGAGTACCCCGGGACCAGGTCGTGCTTACTGAGGGCACCCGTCAGTGGTAGGGGTGGTCGCCAGGGGCTCCCACGGGAGAGAGCCTGATATGAGGAGGTCTGGGAACCCCGCTGAGAGGAATGGATGGATGGATGGATGGATGAGCAAGTGCAGAGTCAGGCAAGCCGGGTCGGTAACGGGGAGGACAGCACGGTACAAGGCAGCAGGCAGAGAATAGTCGGGTCACACGCCAGGTCATCAACAGTAGGTCAAATCCAATAGGGGACATACGGAAGAGAGGTCAGGCAAAGCAAGGGTCTGGGCAGGAGAATTCAGCAGTGGTCAGGTACAATCCGGGTCAGCAACTTACAGGTTCAGGTTCAGATACAGGATACAGGGCAAGGACAAGACCAGAAGGCACTGAATGACAGCTCAGGGCCGTTTAAATATCGCGCCCTGCGCTGCCATTGGTGCCCAGCGGGCGGCCGCGGCTCCTATTGCGCATGTGCGAACTCACGCGCCGCGGCCGGCCCGGACCTAGAGCCCGCGTCCCTGCACAGGGCGGCATACTGCGCCTGCGCCGGGACCATCGCGGCGGGGATCGAGGGGATCCCTGACATTGCCCCCCCCCTACGGGCAACCTCCGGATGCCCACCCGATCTCTCCACCACGGGTGCTCACGAAGAAACCGCCGGACAAGTCTGGGTGCATGGACATTATGGGCTGGTTCCCAAGAATTGTCCTCGGGGCCATAGCCCTTCCATTTTATAAGAAATTGGGTCTGGCCCCCCCTTCTTCGGCACTTCAGGATCGTTTCCACCTCATATTCTTCTTGTCCCTCCACCGTTATGGCCTCCGGAGGTCTGGATTCACGTTCTGGGAAGGCATCCGGGATCACAGGTTTAAGTAAGGACACGTGGAAAACAGGATGAATTCTGAATGTTTCAGGGAGGGTAAGTTCATATGCCACCTCGTTGACCATTCGCTTCACACAAAAAGGCCCCACGAATTTAGGTCCCAATTTCTTTGAGGGACAAAGCATTCTCAAGTTGGTTGTTGCCAACCAGACCTTATCCCCAGGCTTCAGCACCAGATTCCCTCTTCGTTTCTTGTTATATGCATTCTTATTATCCTCCTGGGCCCGAGCGATGGCTTCCTGTAGTACTTTGTTGTTCGAGGAGAAGAAGTTTAATGCGTCTTGCGTTGCCGGAACTGGGCACTCAGAGACCAAATCAGGAAGAAAGACAGGGTGAAATCCATAATTAGAGAAGAACGGAGATTGCCCTGTCGCTGAATGGCTTGCGTTGTTATATGCAAATTCCGCTAAAGGTAACAGTGGTAACCAATTATCTTGAAGGAAGGATGTGTAGCAACGCAAGTATTGTTCTAGGGTCTGGTTTGTCCTCTCGGTCTGTCCGTTGGTCTGAGGGTGGAAAGCAGAGGAGAGGGACAACTTGATATCCAGGGCCTTGCACAGGGCCCTCCAAAATCTAGATGTAAATTGGACCCCGCGATCCGAGACGATGTCCTCCGGGATTCCATGTAACCTTACGATTTCCTGGATGAATATTCACGCAGTCTCGGACGCAGACGGAGTCCTCCTCAATGGTACAAAGTGAGCCATTTTCGATAATCGATCGATGACCACGAAGATCGCGGTGTGTTCTTGGGACGGTGGGAGCTCGACTATAAAGTCCATTGCGATCCCTTGCCACGGTCGTTCAGGAATCGGCAAGGGACGCAGCAGTCCCCAAGCCTTGTTCCTCGATGGCTTGTTTTTCTGGCAGACGATACAGGATCTTACATAGAGTTTACAATCCTTGGCCATACTTGGCCACCAAAAAGAGCGTTGGAGAAGCTCCAGGGTCTTGGCTGGGCCAAAGTGTCCCGCCATCGGGTGGTCATGGCAATGTATGGAAAAACGAAAAAGAATTCTCCTGCGCTCCAAGACTCAGACAGGTGGCACAAGATGGAACCAGGCCTGGGGAGAACGAACACCACTGCATAAAGGGCTGTGCAGCTCCAAACCAAGGCTGGGGAAGCCCAATCAGCACTGTAAAATGAAATAAAAAACAAGAAGCGCACCAGCCTTGCGCATTACCTCAGCGACCAAAATTTATTACTTGTAAAAAACATACTCACAAACAGCGAATAAAATCAGGCATGTAAGTCCTCTCAGGGACTTGAAGATAACATGAGTCCCATCAGGGGAATAGGTGTTCAGTACAGCTGACGCGTTTCGAAGGGAGTCCCTTCTTCCTCAGAGCTAACTGAACCATACGTGCACCCTCCTATATATACCCATATCTCTGGACTAAAAATAAGCCCTCCCTACCCGGGTTGGGCAGTCTCAGGATAGTAGGAGGGGCCAAAATCTCATAAACTAACCATCAATATTTACAATGCCATTAGAGAGAGATATAACATATAAATTATAAAATGAATAAAATACATAAAATACATAGAGAACATAAAAAACCTATATAAAATATATATCTTAAAAATATATATATGTAAAAAAAAAAAAAAAAAAAACCATATATTGCATACGCCACTTGGTGTGCATCTAATCCCTCAATTTGACTATGACACCAGAGGAGATAATGGTCTTTCACAGTTATGAAACATTGTCATGTTCCGTGT
Organism: Staurois parvus; assembly: GCF_062004578.1. Classification (NCBI taxonomy): domain Eukaryota; kingdom Metazoa; phylum Chordata; class Amphibia; order Anura; family Ranidae; genus Staurois; species Staurois parvus. The sequence goes on along the minus strand of NW_028318360.1, from coordinate 956,194 downwards.
TGCATTAGTGCACAATGTGTCCCATGGATACTTCATCCAGAGGACTTGTCATAACGCTGGATGGAAATATAGCGATCAATGTGACAATAATCATAAGTTCTTAATACAGATTGTTAATCACCGGATATTTTGATGGTTAAGTGTCCATAGTGTCACAACCCCATGTATATATATATGTCCAACCATATAGTCAAATCCACCCACACTCAGACCTACAACCCAGAGCTGTGTGTTTTTTGTATTTTCTACTACCAGGCAGCTGCATGCGTTTCATGATCAGATAATGAAGAGGATTAGATCAGAGCTCTTAGATCCACATGTATATACATTTACACACTCACAGACGTATACATCCACACTCCCACCTTCAATCCTGATGCTGTGTATTTTTTATATATATAACTAAATATCACCAGGCAGCTGCATGCGTTTCCCGATCCATTGATGAAGGGGATTTGTAGTCAGCTGCATAGGGAGGACATGAACTTCCCTCATTGCTTGCTGGTTTACCCTGTGGAACGCACGCTACTGCTCCATGCTCCTAACTGCGCATGCGTGAACCTAACCTGCGCATGTGCAGAAGGAAAAAAAAAAAAAAAAAAAAAAAAAAAAAAAAAAACCAGGGGGGCAGATGCATCCTTATAGTATGAAGCAGTGAGTGGAACAATTATTATTACTATCAGGGCTAATACTAAATAACCATATTCCTTACACTCAGAACATTTCTGTTGATAACAGTATATGTAATGCTGAATATAGAGAATATATATATAAAAAAATAAATTATGTATACATATATATATATATATACATACTTCAAATACATTCAATACACTAGATACATCAAATGTATTTGAAACGCAACCTAAAATTGGGGTGGAACAGTAGAGGTCACTAATTGTATTCGTACTTTCTGGTGACTAAATAAGAGTATGAATCTCCAGGTCATCATTTAAACCTCTAGGGGACAAGGTACCCAATGTGAAGATCCAAAAACTTTCTCTTCTACAGAGTTCTTGGTATCTCCTCCCACTATCTAAGTCCTTTGTGATTGCTTCTATTCCAAAGACTTTCAGTCCATCGTAGTTGCTCTGATGTGTTTCTTTGAAATGACGAGGGACTGAATATTTATCTTTTGCCAATTTTATATTACTTTTGTGCTCGCTAATACGTGTCCTAAGACACCGTGAGGTGCGGCCTACATACAGTAGGCCACAGGGGCAGATTAAGCCATAAATGACAAAAGAAGTCCCACAGTTAATAAACTGTTTAATGGAAAATCTCCTGCCGTCTGTGCTCAAAAAATCTTTTTTCCGATGCCATATGACTCCACATGTGCCACAATTGGGAACGCTACATCTGTAGCTGCCCTTTTGGTCAAATAGCACTGACCATGGACCTGGGTTAGAAGTCTGCTGGTAGTTCCTTTTACGTACTCTGCTAGGCGCTATTATGCTCCTGAGATCCCTAGGTTTCCTGAAAATTAATGTGGGTTTATCAGGAAGTACCTTCCCTAGAGTAGGGTCGTTTTTTAAAATGTTCCAGTTTTTCGACAGAGTGTGTTTGATATCCCAGGCTTTGTTACTATATCTAGTACAGAAACGTACTACGTTTGTATTGCAAATGTCAGTCGTGGTCTCAGAATGGACACCAGCTTCCACGACAGTACAATCTATGGGATTACTATCATAAAGGGCTAAATATTTATTACATGCTGTTTGAATAAGCTGTGCATCATACCCTTTCTCCTCAAATTTCTTTTGAAGGATCAGACTTTGTTCCAAGTAGTCTTTTTTCATAGTGCACGTACGTTGTAGCCTGCAGAACTGACCGAAGGGAACATTACGAATCCATTGCGGATGATGATTGCTCTTGGCGTGTAGATATGAATTCCCCGCTGTGGGTTTGAAATATGTTTTTGAGCATATCTGACCGTTTATATCATGTCTTAATTCAAGGTCTAGGAAGACCAGATTATCATCATCAATAACATGAGTGAACGTGATGTCATACGGATTGTTACTGCAATGTTTAAGGAACCCCTCCAGCTGGGAATCTGTACCGTTCCAGATGATGATAATATCATCAATATACCTTCCATATAGGATATAGGATAAGGTTTGCACTATAGGGGTTATTCGTCCAGATATAGTTCTTTTCCCAGTACCCCATAAATATATTGGCATAGCTAGGAGCAAATTTTGCGCCCATGGCAGTGCCCTGTGTCTGGCGATAGTGATTATCCAGAAAGGAAAAGTTATTATGCTCTAGGGCAAATTCAATGCAATTATATAGAAATTGCATTTGTGTATAGTGAAGTGATGAATTTGTGGCTAGAAAATGCTGAATGGCTCGAAGACCGTGCTCGTGTTTAATGGACGTATATAGAGATACCACATCCAAAGAAAGCCATCTATAACCCTCCTCCCACTTGTACCCTGCCAGTATATCCAGTATGTGACTGGAGTCTCTGACATAGGATGAAAGATTTACCACTATATCTTTTAGGAAGTAATCGATATAGCTGCCTAGATTGCTTGTCAGGCTACCTATCCCAGAGACAATGGGTCTCCCAGGGGGATTGTCCTTGTTCTTGTGTACTTTTGGAATGTGATAGAAGAATGGAGTAGTAGGGTGTTTAACAAAAAGAAAGAGAAATTCTTCTTTGGTAAGGATTTCTTCTTTTAGTGCTGTTTCTAAGAATAATTTAATTTTAGATTGGTATTGGACTGTGGGATCATTGGGTAGAATTTCATAGGTTTGGCAGTCATTGAGGAGTCTCAGGGCCTCCGAAATATAGGTGTCACGATCTTGAATGACTAGACCTCCTCCCTTGTCTGCTTGCCTAATCACTATATCCTTATTCTCTTTGAGGATCTTAAGTGAGGTTCTTAGTGGATCTTGTTGTAGATAGTGTCTCTGTGGGGATGCATTTCTATTACAGATTTTCCTAAAATCCGCAAGTACTGTCTCATAGAAAGTAGGTACAAAATGACCTTTGACCCAATGCGGATAGAACAAGGACTTGGGTTTAAACCCCGTATGTATAATTTCTCCCTGAGAGACAGTCGCCAATTCTGTGAGAGAAAGATGTTCTAAATCACTATCCATAAAACCATCTTCCGTGTAGAGGTCTTCAAGAATGTTTAAAATAGGCTTTTCAAGTGAAACGTCTAAGACAGGAGAGTTCAATGGAAGACTTGCACCGTTGGTGCTGTCAGTAGTATTGTCATTTTTGAGGAGAAAAAATCTCTTTACTGTCAAATTCCGAATGAACTTGTTTAAATCCACAAACAGTTCAAACAGGTTAGGTGGATTTGAAGGTGCAAAATTAAGACCCTTTTTCAGGAGTTCAAGTTCTGAGTCGGAAAAAGTCGATTTTGATAGATTATAGATTTTAATAGTAGAGAGGGGAACTTTGCTATTCATCTCCTTCCTCTTTTGGTGTCTCTTTCCCCCTCTCTTCCCTCGTCTCGTCCGCTTTCTCTCTTTTTCCTTGGGGGGATTGATGGTAATGTTTGATCTGCTGGGGCTGCGAACAATGAATGATTCGCAGCCGCTTCCCTTAAAAAATGGAATTGATTTTGATCTGAGTGTGCATTGCCATGCCCATCCGCATCCAATGGTCCCTTAGGGCCCATATAATTAGGATGACCAGATACATGGTTAAAATCTTGGTGAAAACTAGGACAGTTCTGAGCTGTTCTATAATTGTAAGGAGATAGTGGTTCTCTTGTTGTATTTTCATGGGTTAGTGTCCCTTTATACTGAGTGCCCGTATGGTTCCTAGTAGATGTTGTTGCTAGGCCATTGGAATGATTGACATGTGATGAATGGGCTTTATAATGTGTGGTCTTATACGGCTGCCTGGTGGAATAATTCCCTTTATTACTGGCATTCTGATTATTGTTCAGTGTGTAGGAATTATACTGATGAGTCTTAGACTGATTATAGGTAGGTTTTGAACTTTTATACCCATTTTTTGATTTATGGGGCCCTTGTGAATTATGCCCTGTTGGGTTATTTATGGTTTCAGGTCTAGATGGATGTGTATTGTTCCACTGGCTATTAGACTGTGAAGCAGGTGCACTGGAAACCTTCTGTTTCCAATTGAACTCACGCCCATGTGAGTAGTCCAATCTATCCCTTTCAAATTTATCTGATTTACTGCTGATGGTATTGGTTTCAAAATACATAATCTGATCATTAACCTTGATATCCCATTCATTAAATGTAGGAATGTCGATGTACGCAGCCAGTTCTTCTTGTAAACCGGCAATTTCTGATTTAATATTTAATAAATTCCTTTCTCTTTGTTGGATTATGAGATTCATCCAAATTCTATTGCATTTGCGGAGTTCATCCTTCCAACTACTATCTAGATCTTCATCTAGGAAGCTACATAGTTTAGTGATTCTAAGACCTCTAGGGGTCCTATAGGTTTCTAGATATTTTTGCAACAATAGTATGTCCCACCATTGGACAATTTCTCTCTCTAAGGCATGTTTCAAATTATAGAAAAGTGATACCATTTTATCTTCCCTCATAGCTATGTCCGACTTAGTATTTACACCAATTGCTTCATTATTACAACCTTTTGGCTGATGTTCAAATGCATTAATGCTACATGCAAAACCTTTCGCTAGGGAAGTTCTCCTGACTTCCCTTTCTTCAATCGATAAAACCATGATAGAGCAAAATATGACAAAGAGGAGTCTTTACAGTCTTTGCAGTCTAGTGTGTCCTGTAACAGTTGAAAATGCTGAACCAGGAGAAAAACAGGTCAAAGGTATTCAGAGGCTGAGTCCAGGCTGCAGGAGCCCCAACAAACACACCATGGAAAAACGAAAAAGAATTCTCCTGCGCTCCAAGACTCAGACAGGTGGCACAAGATGGAACCAGGCCTGGGGAGAACGAACACCACTGCATAAAGGGCTGTGCAGCTCCAAACCAAGGCTGGGGAAGCCCAATCAGCACTGTAAAATGAAATAAAAAACAAGAAGCGCACCAGCCTTGCGCATTACCTCAGCGACCAAAATTTATTACTTGTAAAAAACATACTCACAAACAGCGAATAAAATCAGGCATGTAAGTCCTCTCAGGGACTTGAAGATAACATGAGTCCCATCAGGGGAATAGGTGTTCAGTACAGCTGACGCGTTTCGAAGGGAGTCCCTTCTTCCTCAGAGCTAACTGAACCATACGTGCACCCTCCTATATATACCCATATCTCTGGACTAAAAATAAGCCCTCCCTACCCGGGTTGGGCAGTCTCAGGATAGTAGGAGGGGCCAAAATCTCATAAACTAACCATCAATATTTACAATGCCATTAGAGAGAGATATAACATATAAATTATAAAATGAATAAAATACATAAAATACATAGAGAACATAAAAAACCTATATAAAATATATATCTTAAAAATATATATATGTAAAAAAAAAAAAAAAAAAAAAAAAAACCATATATTGCATACGCCACTTGGTGTGCATCTAATCCCTCAATTTGACTATGACACCAGAGGAGATAATGGTCTTTCACAGTTATGAAACATTGTCATGTTCTGTGTTGCATTAGTGCACAATGTGTCCCATGGATACTTCATCCAGAGGACTTGTCATAACGCTGGATGGAAATATAGCGATCAATGTGACAATAATCATAAGTTCTTAATACAGATTGTTAATCACCGGATATTTTGATGGTTAAGTGTCCATAGTGTCACAACCCCATGTATATATATATGTCCAACCATATAGTCAAATCCACCCACACTCAGACCTACAACCCAGAGCTGTGTGTTTTTTGTATTTTCTACTACCAGGCAGCTGCATGCGTTTCATGATCAGATAATGAAGAGGATTAGATCAGAGCTCTTAGATCCACATGTATATACATTTACACACTCACAGACGTATACATCCACACTCCCACCTTCAATCCTGATGCTGTGTATTTTTTATATATATAACTAAATATCACCAGGCAGCTGCATGCGTTTCCCGATCCATTGATGAAGGGGATTTGTAGTCAGCTGCATAGGGAGGACATGAACTTCCCTCATTGCTTGCTGGTTTACCCTGTGGAACGCACGCTACTGCTCCATGCTCCTAACTGCGCATGCGTGAACCTAACCTGCGCATGTGCAGAAGGAAAAAAAAAAAAAAAAAAAAAAAAAAAAAAACAAAAAAAAACCAGGGGGGCAGATGTATCCTTATAGTATGAAGCAGTGAGTGGAACAATTATTATTACTATCAGGGCTAATACTAAATAACCATATTCCTTACACTCAGAACATTTCTGTTGATAACAGTATATGTAATGCTGAATATAGAGAATATATATATAAAAAAATAAATTATGTATACATATATATATATATATACATACTTCAAATACATTCAATACACTAGATACATCAAATGTATTTGAAACGCAACCTAAAATTGGGGTGGAACAGTAGAGGTCACTAATTGTATTCGTACTTTCTGGTGACTAAATAAGAGTATGAATCTCCAGGTCATCATTTAAACCTCTAGGGGACAAGGTACCCAATGTGAAGATCCAAAAACTTTCTCTTCTACAGAGTTCTTGGTATCTCCTCCCACTATCTAAGTCCTTTGTGATTGCTTCTATTCCAAAGACTTTCAGTCCATCGTAGTTGCTCTGATGTGTTTCTTTGAAATGACGAGGGACTGAATATTTATCTTTTGCCAATTTTATATTACTTTTGTGCTCGCTAATACGTGTCCTAAGACACCGTGAGGTGCGGCCTACATACAGTAGGCCACAGGGGCAGATTAGGCCATAAATGACAAAAGAAGTCCCACAGTTAATAAACTGTTTAATGGAAAATCTCCTGCCGTCTGTGCTCAAAAAATCTTTTTTCCGATGCCATATGACTCCACATGTGCCACAATTGGGAACGCTACATCTGTAGCTGCCCTTTTGGTCAAATAGCACTGACCATGGACCTGGGTTAGAAGTCTGCTGGTAGTTCCTTTTACGTACTCTGCTAGGCGCTATTATGCTCCTGAGATCCCTAGGTTTCCTGAAAATTAATGTGGGTTTATCAGGAAGTACCTTCCCTAGAGTAGGGTCGTTTTTTAAAATGTTCCAGTTTTTCGACAGAGTGTGTTTGATATCCCAGGCTTTGTTACTATATCTAGTACAGAAACGTACTACGTTTGTATTGCAAATGTCAGTCGTGGTCTCAGAATGGACACCAGCTTCCACGACAGTACAATCTATGGGATTACTATCATAAAGGGCTAAATATTTATTACATGCTGTTTGAATAAGCTGTGCATCATACCCTTTCTCCTCAAATTTCTTTTGAAGGATCAGACTTTGTTCCAAGTAGTCTTTTTTCATAGTGCACGTACGTTGTAGCCTGCAGAACTGACCGAAGGGAACATTACGAATCCATTTCCATATTTCAAACCCACAGCGGGGAATTCATATCTACACGCCAAGAGCAATCATCATCCGCAATGGATTCGTAATGTTCCCTTCGGTCAGTTCTGCAGGCTACAACGTACGTGCACTATGAAAAAAGACTACTTGGAACAAAGTCTGATCCTTCAAAAGAAATTTGAGGAGAAAGGGTATGATGCACAGCTTATTCAAACAGCATGTAATAAATATTTAGCCCTTTATGATAGTAATCCCATAGATTGTACTGTCGTGGAAGCTGGTGTCCATTCTGAGACCACGACTGACATTTGCAATACAAACGTAGTACGTTTCTGTACTAGATATAGTAACAAAGCCTGGGATATCAAACACACTCTGTCGAAAAACTGGAACATTTTAAAAAACGACCCTACTCTAGGGAAGGTACTTCCTGATAAACCCACATTAATTTTCAGGAAACCTAGGGATCTCAGGAGCATAATAGCGCCTAGCAGAGTACGTAAAAGGAACTACCAGCAGACTTCTAACCCAGGTCCATGGTCAGTGCTATTTGACCAAAAGGGCAGCTACAGATGTAGCGTTCCCAATTGTGGCACATGTGGAGTCATATGGCATCGGAAAAAAGATTTTTTGAGCACAGACGGCAGGAGATTTTCCATTAAACAGTTTATTAACTGTGGGACTTCTTTTGTCATTTATGGCTTAATCTGCCCCTGTGGCCTACTGTATGTAGGCCGCACCTCACGGTGTCTTAGGACACGTATTAGCGAGCACAAAAGTAATATAAAATTGGCAAAAGATAAATATTCAGTCCCTCGTCATTTCAAAGAAACACATCAGAGCAACTACGATGGACTGAAAGTCTTTGGAATAGAAGCAATCACAAAGGACTTAGATAGTGGGAGGAGATACCAAGAACTCTGTAGAAGAGAAAGTTTTTGGATCTTCACATTGGGTACCTTGTCCCCTAGAGGTTTAAATGATGACCTGGAGATTCATACTCTTATTTAGTCACCAGAAAGTACGAATACAATTAGTGACCTCTACTGTTCCACCCCAATTTTAGGTTGCGTTTCAAATACATTTGATGTATCTAGTGTATTGAATGTATTTGAAGTATGTATATATATATATATATGTATACATAATTTATTTTTTTATATATATATTCTCTATATTCAGCATTACATATACTGTTATCAACAGAAATGTTCTGAGTGTAAGGAATATGGTTATTTAGTATTAGCCCTGATAGTAATAATAATTGTTCCACTCACTGCTTCATACTATAAGGATACATCTGCCCCCCTGGTTTTTTTTTTTTTTTTTTTTTTTTTTCCTTCTGCACATGCGCAGGTTAGGTTCACGCATGCGCAGTTAGGAGCATGGAGCAGTAGCGTGCGTTCCACAGGGTAAACCAGCAAGCAATGAGGGAAGTTCATGTCCTCCCTATGCAGCTGACTACAAATCCCCTTCATCAATGGATCGGGAAACGCATGCAGCTGCCTGGTGATATTTAGTTATATATATAAAAAATACACAGCATCAGGATTGAAGGTGGGAGTGTGGATGTATACGTCTGTGAGTGTGTAAATGTATATACATGTGGATCTAAGAGCTCTGATCTAATCCTCTTCATTATCTGATCATGAAACGCATGCAGCTGCCTGGTAGTAGAAAATACAAAAAACACACAGCTCTGGGTTGTAGGTCTGAGTGTGGGTGGATTTGACTATATGGTTGGACATATATATATACATGGGGTTGTGACACTATGGACACTTAACCATCAAAATATCCGGTGATTAACAATCTGTATTAAGAACTTATGATTATTGTCACATTGATCGCTATATTTCCATCCAGCGTTATGACAAGTCCTCTGGATGAAGTATCCATGGGACACATTGTGCACTAATGCAACACGGAACATGACAATGTTTCATAACTGTGAAAGACCATTATCTCCTCTGGTGTCATAGTCAAATTGAGGGATTAGATGCACACCAAGTGGCGTATGCAATATATGGTTTTTTTTTTTTTTTTTTTTTTTTTTTTTTTTACATATATATATTTTTAAGATATATATTTTATATAGGTTTTTTATGTTCTCTATGTATTTTATGTATTTTATTCATTTTATAATTTATATGTTATATCTCTCTCTAATGGCATTGTAAATATTGATGGTTAGTTTATGAGATTTTGGCCCCTCCTACTATCCTGAGACTGCCCAACCCGGGTAGGGAGGGCTTATTTTTAGTCCAGAGATATGGGTATATATAGGAGGGTGCACGTATGGTTCAGTTAGCTCTGAGGAAGAAGGGACTCCCTTCGAAACGCGTCAGCTGTACTGAACACCTATTCCCCTGATGGGACTCATGTTATCTTCAAGTCCCTGAGAGGACTTACATGCCTGATTTTATTCGCTGTTTGTGAGTATGTTTTTTACAAGTAATAAATTTTGGTCGCTGAGGTAATGCGCAAGGCTGGTGCGCTTCTTGTTTTTTATTTCATTTTACAGTGCTGATTGGGCTTCCCCAGCCTTGGTTTGGAGCTGCACAGCCCTTTATGCAGTGGTGTTCGTTCTCCCCAGGCCTGGTTCCATCTTGTGCCACCTGTCTGAGTCTTGGAGCGCAGGAGAATTCTTTTTCGTTTTTCCATGGTGTGTTTGTTGGGGCTCCTGCAGCCTGGACTCAGCCTCTGAATACCTTTGACCTGTTTTTCTCCTGGTTCAGCATTTTCAACTGTTACAGGACACACTAGACTGCAAAGACTGTAAAGACTCCTCTTTGTCATATTTTGCTCTATCATGGTTTTATCGATTGAAGAAAGGGAAGTCAGGAGAACTTCCCTAGCGAAAGGTTTTGCATGTAGCATTAATGCATTTGAACATCAGCCAAAAGGTTGTAATAATGAAGCAATTGGTGTAAATACTAAGTCGGACATAGCTATGAGGGAAGATAAAATGGTATCACTTTTCTATAATTTGAAACATGCCTTAGAGAGAGAAATTGTCCAATGGTGGGACATACTATTGTTGCAAAAATATCTAGAAACCTATAGGACCCCTAGAGGTCTTAGAATCACTAAACTATGTAGCTTCCTAGATGAAGATCTAGATAGTAGTTGGAAGGATGAACTCCGCAAATGCAATAGAATTTGGATGAATCTCATAATCCAACAAAGAGAAAGGAATTTATTAAATATTAAATCAGAAATTGCCGGTTTACAAGAAGAACTGGCTGCGTACATCGACATTCCTACATTTAATGAATGGGATATCAAGGTTAATGATCAGATTATGTATTTTGAAACCAATACCATCAGCAGTAAATCAGATAAATTTGAAAGGGATAGATTGGACTACTCACATGGGCGTGAGTTCAATTGGAAACAGAAGGTTTCCAGTGCACCTGCTTCACAGTCTAATAGCCAGTGGAACAATACACATCCATCTAGACCTGAAACCATAAATAACCCAACAGGGCATAATTCACAAGGGCCCCATAAATCAAAAAATGGGTATAAAAGTTCAAAACCTACCTATAATCAGTCTAAGACTCATCAGTATAATTCCTACACACTGAACAATAATCAGAATGCCAGTAATAAAGGGAATTATTCCACCAGGCAGCCGTATAAGACCACACATTATAAAGCCCATTCATCACATGTCAATCATTCCAATGGCCTAGCAACAACATCTACTAGGAACCATACGGGCACTCAGTATAAAGGGACACTAACCCATGAAAATACAACAAGAGAACCACTATCTCCTTACAATTATAGAACAGCTCAGAACTGTCCTAGTTTTCACCAAGATTTTAACCATGTATCTGGTCATCCTAATTATATGGGCCCTAAGGGACCATTGGATGCGGATGGGCATGGCAATGCACACTCAGATCAAAATCAATTCCATTTTTTAAGGGAAGCGGCTGCGAATCATTCATTGTTCGCAGCCCCAGCAGATCAAACATTACCATCAATCCCCCCAAGGAAAAAGAGAGAAAGCGGACGAGACGAGGGAAGAGAGGGGGAAAGAGACACCAAAAGAGGAAGGAGATGAATAGCAAAGTTCCCCTCTCTACTATTAAAATCTATAATCTATCAAAATCGACTTTTTCCGACTCAGAACTTGAACTCCTGAAAAAGGGTCTTAATTTTGCACCTTCAAATCCACCTAACCTGTTTGAACTGTTTGTGGATTTAAACAAGTTCATTCGGAATTTGACAGTAAAGAGATTTTTTCTCCTCAAAAATGACAATACTACTGACAGCACCAACGGTGCAAGTCTTCCATTGAACTCTCCTGTCTTAGACGTTTCACTTGAAAAGCCTATTTTAAACATTCTTGAAGACCTCTACACGGAAGATGGTTTTATGGATAGTGATTTAGAACATCTTTCTCTCACAGAATTGGCGACTGTCTCTCAGGGAGAAATTATACATACGGGGTTTAAACCCAAGTCCTTGTTCTATCCGCATTGGGTCAAAGGTCATTTTGTACCTACTTTCTATGAGACAGTACTTGCGGATTTTAGGAAAATCTGTAATAGAAATGCATCCCCACAGAGACACTATCTACAACAAGATCCACTAAGAACCTCACTTAAGATCCTCAAAGAGAATAAGGATATAGTGATTAGGCAAGCAGACAAGGGAGGAGGTCTAGTCATTCAAGATCGTGACACCTATATTTCGGAGGCCCTGAGACTCCTCAATGACTGCCAAACCTATGAAATTCTACCCAATGATCCCACAGTCCAATACCAATCTAAAATTAAATTATTCTTAGAAACAGCACTAAAAGAAGAAATCCTTACCAAAGAAGAATTTCTCTTTCTTTTTGTTAAACACCCTACTACTCCATTCTTCTATCACATTCCAAAAGTACACAAGAACAAGGACAATCCCCCTGGGAGACCCATTGTCTCTGGGATAGGTAGCCTGACAAGCAATCTAGGCAGCTATATCGATTACTTCCTAAAAGATATAGTGGTAAATCTTTCATCCTATGTCAGAGACTCCAGTCACATACTGGATATACTGGCAGGGTACAAGTGGGAGGAGGGTTATAGATGGCTTTCTTTGGATGTGGTATCTCTATATACGTCCATTAAACACGAGCACGGTCTTCGAGCCATTCAGCATTTTCTAGCCACAAATTCATCACTTCACTATACACAAATGCAATTTCTATATAATTGCATTGAATTTGCCCTAGAGCATAATAACTTTTCCTTTCTGGATAATCACTATCGCCAGACACAGGGCACTGCCATGGGCGCAAAATTTGCTCCTAGCTATGCCAATATATTTATGGGGTACTGGGAAAAGAACTATATCTGGACGAATAACCCCTATAGTGCAAACCTTATCCTATATGGAAGGTATATTGATGATATTATCATCATCTGGAACGGTACAGATTCCCAGCTGGAGGGGTTCCTTAAACATTGCAGTAACAATCCGTATGACATCACGTTCACTCATGTTATTGATGATGATAATCTGGTCTTCCTAGACCTTGAATTAAGACATGATATAAACGGTCAGATATGCTCAAAAACATATTTCAAACCCACAGCGGGGAATTCATATCTACACGCCAAGAGCAATCATCATCCGCAATGGATTCGTAATGTTCCCTTCGGTCAGTTCTGCAGGCTACAACGTACGTGCACTATGAAAAAAGACTACTTGGAACAAAGTCTGATCCTTCAAAAGAAATTTGAGGAGAAAGGGTATGATGCACAGCTTATTCAAACAGCATGTAATAAATATTTAGCCCTTTATGATAGTAATCCCATAGATTGTACTGTCGTGGAAGCTGGTGTCCATTCTGAGACCACGACTGACATTTGCAATACAAACGTAGTACGTTTCTGTACTAGATATAGTAACAAAGCCTGGGATATCAAACACACTCTGTCGAAAAACTGGAACATTTTAAAAAACGACCCTACTCTAGGGAAGGTACTTCCTGATAAACCCACATTAATTTTCAGGAAACCTAGGGATCTCAGGAGCATAATAGCGCCTAGCAGAGTACGTAAAAGGAACTACCAGCAGACTTCTAACCCAGGTCCATGGTCAGTGCTATTTGACCAAAAGGGCAGCTACAGATGTAGCGTTCCCAATTGTGGCACATGTGGAGTCATATGGCATCGGAAAAAAGATTTTTTGAGCACAGACGGCAGGAGATTTTCCATTAAACAGTTTATTAACTGTGGGACTTCTTTTGTCATTTATGGCTTAATCTGCCCCTGTGGCCTACTGTATGTAGGCCGCACCTCACGGTGTCTTAGGACACGTATTAGCGAGCACAAAAGTAATATAAAATTGGCAAAAGATAAATATTCAGTCCCTCGTCATTTCAAAGAAACACATCAGAGCAACTACGATGGACTGAAAGTCTTTGGAATAGAAGCAATCACAAAGGACTTAGATAGTGGGAGGAGATACCAAGAACTCTGTAGAAGAGAAAGTTTTTGGATCTTCACATTGGGTACCTTGTCCCCTAGAGGTTTAAATGATGACCTGGAGATTCATACTCTTATTTAGTCACCAGAAAGTACGAATACAATTAGTGACCTCTACTGTTCCACCCCAATTTTAGGTTGCGTTTCAAATACATTTGATGTATCTAGTGTATTGAATGTATTTGAAGTATGTATATATATATATATATGTATACATAATTTATTTTTTTATATATATATTCTCTATATTCAGCATTACATATACTGTTATCAACAGAAATGTTCTGAGTGTAAGGAATATGGTTATTTAGTATTAGCCCTGATAGTAATAATAATTGTTCCACTCACTGCTTCATACTATAAGGATACATCTGCCCCCCTGGTTTTTTTTTTTTTTTTTTTTTTTTTTTTTTTTTTTTTTTTTTTCCTTCTGCACATGCGCAGGTTAGGTTCACGCATGCGCAGTTAGGAGCATGGAGCAGTAGCGTGCGTTCCACAGGGTAAACCAGCAAGCAATGAGGGAAGTTCATGTCCTCCCTATGCAGCTGACTACAAATCCCCTTCATCAATGGATCGGGAAACGCATGCAGCTGCCTGGTGATATTTAGTTATATATATAAAAAATACACAGCATCAGGATTGAAGGTGGGAGTGTGGATGTATACGTCTGTGAGTGTGTAAATGTATATACATGTGGATCTAAGAGCTCTGATCTAATCCTCTTCATTATCTGATCATGAAACGCATGCAGCTGCCTGGTAGTAGAAAATACAAAAAACACACAGCTCTGGGTTGTAGGTCTGAGTGTGGGTGGATTTGACTATATGGTTGGACATATATATATACATGGGGTTGTGACACTATGGACACTTAACCATCAAAATATCCGGTGATTAACAATCTGTATTAAGAACTTATGATTATTGTCACATTGATCGCTATATTTCCATCCAGCGTTATGACAAGTCCTCTGGATGAAGTATCCATGGGACACATTGTGCACTAATGCAACACGGAACATGACAATGTTTCATAACTGTGAAAGACCATTATCTCCTCTGGTGTCATAGTCAAATTGAGGGATTAGATGCACACCAAGTGGCGTATGCAATATATGGTTTTTTTTTTTTTTTTTTTTTTTTTTTTTTTTTTTACATATATATATTTTTAAGATATATATTTTATATAGGTTTTTTATGTTCTCTATGTATTTTATGTATTTTATTCATTTTATAATTTATATGTTATATCTCTCTCTAATGGCATTGTAAATATTGATGGTTAGTTTATGAGATTTTGGCCCCTCCTACTATCCTGAGACTGCCCAACCCGGGTAGGGAGGGCTTATTTTTAGTCCAGAGATATGGGTATATATAGGAGGGTGCACGTATGGTTCAGTTAGCTCTGAGGAAGAAGGGACTCCCTTCGAAACGCGTCAGCTGTACTGAACACCTATTCCCCTGATGGGACTCATGTTATCTTCAAGTCCCTGAGAGGACTTACATGCCTGATTTTATTCGCTGTTTGTGAGTATGTTTTTTACAAGTAATAAATTTTGGTCGCTGAGGTAATGCGCAAGGCTGGTGCGCTTCTTGTTTTTTATTTCATTTTACGGTCATGGCAATGTCCCAGGACAAGGGTCCGGACCTCTTCAGGGACCATGACCAACCCATCCTTCCATAGGAGTCCCCCCTTGTTCTGGAGGGACACACCAACTGGGACTGACGCGGCCGTGGATGCCTCCAATAGTTTGGACCGAAGGTCCGTCTGGAGCGCCAAGAAATTTCCTGCAGACAGAATCGTATCAGGTACCGGATCTTCTTTGGAGTCTTCAAATATGCGAGATAGTGCATCAGGTTTCGTATTTTTAGATCCGGGCCTATACGTGATGTGAAAAATGAACCTGGAGAAGAACAATGCCCATCTTGCCTGCCGTGGGCGTAAGCGTTTGGCGGTCCTTAGGTACTCGAGATTCTTGTGATCAGTGAAGATCAAGATGGGGTGCGAGGCACCTTCCAGCAGGTACCTCCATTCTTCGAGAGCTGTTTTGATGGCCAACAACTCTCGATCGCCGATATCGTAGTTCTTTTCTGCTGGGGTAAGTTTCCTTGAGAAGAACGCTACAGGATGGAGCAACTCCTTGGTGCCCTTTCGCTGGGACAGGATGGACCCCACCGCATTCTCTGAAGCGTCTACTTCCAAGATGTATGGCAGGGCAGTGTCCGGGTGGCCCAGAATGGGTGCCGAGGTAAAGAGTTTCTTCAAGGCCTCAAAGGCTTCCTGAGCCTCCGGCGTCCATCTGAACCGGGTTCCAAGCTTGGTCAACTGAGTTATGGGGGAGACCAGACCCGAGAAGTTCTTAATGAACTTCCGGTAGAAATTCGCAAAACCGATAAACCGCTGGACGCCCTTCTTGTCCGCGGGTACCGGCCACTCCAAAATCGCCGAGACTTTCTGAGGGTCCATTGCGACCCCCGCGGTGGAGATAATCAACCCCAGGAACGTAATGCTAGGTTGCTCAAAGCAACACTTATCTGCCTTGGCGTATAACCCATGCTGACGTAACCGCCCCAACACCCTTGCCACATGTATCCTGTGATCCATTCAGGGAGGATGAGAAAATCAGTATATCGTCCAGGTAAACGATAACGAAAATGTCCAGGTAATCCCTAAAAATATCGTTTACGAAATGCTGAAATGTGGCTGGTGCATTGCACAGACCAAATGGCATGACCAGGTATTCAAAGTGCCCAAATCGTGTACGGAACGCGGTTTTCCACTCGTCCCCCTCCCTTATGCGAACTAGGTTGTACGCCCCCCTTAGATCAAGTTTAGTAAATATGACCGCAGTCTTCAGGCTCTGAAATAACTCTGGCACTAACGGTAATGGGTAACGATTTTTAATCGTGACCCTGTTCAGCTCCCGGTAGTCTATACATGGTCTCAGAGATTTGTCTTTTTTTTCCACGAAGAAGATCCCCGCCCCTGCTGGCGAAGTGGAGGGACGGATGAACCCCTTCTGGAGACTGTCCTCAATGTATTCCTTCAGGGCCCCCAATTCGAGTTCCGATAGGGGAAAAATTCGCCCAAAAGGAATCTCAGAGCCGGGTAACAGGTCAATGGGACAGTCATACGGGCGGTGGGGGGGCAGGGCATCTGCTCCCCGTTTACTGAACACGTCCAGGAATTCATGATATTCTGTGGGAATAACCTGTTTCAGATCAGAATCCCCCTCGGAGCATAGGAGGACCTGGGGGCCTGCCGGGCCTGAAGTGCGGCAGTGTTCCTGACAGTATGGGGAAGGGAACAAGATTGACCCGGTTTCCCAGTCAATTTGGGGGTTATGGGCCCGTAACCAAGGGAGCCCCAAAATGACTGGGAACAGAGGTGACGCAATGGCATCCAGGCGGAGGAATTCCCGGTGTTGGTTGGCAATGGTAGTGGCAATGGGGGGAGTTTCCTGATTAACCACTCCTGATTTTATCTGGGAACCATCGGCCAAAAATATGTTAAAACCCCTCTTTCTGGGTTGGAGGGGAATTTTCTGCTGACGAGCAAAGTCTAAATCCAGAAAACAACTGCATGCCCCCGAATCAATTATGGCTGTCACTTCCACGGTCCTTTCGGGGAGCTGAAAGGTGAGGGGTACAACTAAGTATTGGGAAGGACTGACATTGCCAATAGACAAGGAAGAAAAAGAGGTACACTTACTCATTTTCTGAGGGCAGGATCGTACCATATGACCGGCTTCCCCGCAGTAGAGGCAGAGGTTCTGCGAGCGTCTCCGCTGGTGTTCTTCTGGCGATAATTTGGGTCGAGCCAGGCCTAGTTGCATGGGTTCTGGAACATCTCCTGGGAGTGGATTCTGGATACTTGGTCTAGGTGGTTGGCTGGGGCCTAGGAATGGACCCCAGTTGTTTCCACGACCCTGGCCGGACCTCTCAAACCTGCGTTCCCGCAGTCGTCGGTCAATCTTTATCGTCAGGGCAATTAGGTCCTCTAATGACTCAGGAACCTCTACCCGGGCCAGCTCATCCTTTAGGGGTTCTGATAGCCCCATGCGGAACTGGTGCAACAAAGCAAACTCGTTCCAGCGAGTGTCCCCCATCCAGCGCCTAAAATCTGAGGCGTATTCCTCGGCCGCCCGACGGCCCTGTCGGAGTGTGTATAAGATTGCTTCGGCAGAAGCAGCCCGCTGCGGGTCATCATATAGGATGGCCATCGCCTCAAAGAAGTCCTTGACTGTTCCTAGGTGTGGGTCATTGTTTCCCCTTAACCGATGGGCCCAATCTTGGGGTTCGCCCTGCAACAGTGAGATTATAAATCCCACCTTCACTGATTCGGTCAAAAAGGTACGGGGTTGAAGTTCAAAAAATAGGAGGCAGGACTCACGGAATGACCTGAAGCGTGTGCGGTCCCCGTGAAACGCTCCGGTAGGGGTACCCGGGGTTCCGCCATAGGTAGCGGGGCGGAGGCCCCTGATGCTGGCTCAAGAGCAGCCGGGGGTGCAGAAACTGGGGCCTGTGGGGCTGGGTCAGATAGGGAGCAGGTCTGGAAGCGGTGCTCCAGCTGCATGCATTTATCCTGCAGGGCTGCTACGGCCTGCGTCAGGTTAGATAGATGCCTGCAAATTTCTTCCAGCGGGGAGGGCCCTCCTCTAGGCTCAGTCATGGCCTTCTGGTACTGTAAGGGACCGCCTGGCGACACCACTAGCACTCCACTAATCAGGCGTCCCCAGCGCACGGAGTCTAAGTCCCAGAGTACTTGTTCACCAGAGCCCCTGATGGTGGGGATGGACTTGGAGTACCCCGGGACCAGGTCGTGCTTACTGAGGGCACCCGTCAGTGGTAGGGGTGGTCGCCAGGGGCTCCCACGGGAGAGAGCCTGATATGAGGAGGTCTGGGAACCCCGCTGAGAGGAATGGATGGATGGATGGATGGATGAGCAAGTGCAGAGTCAGGCAAGCCGGGTCGGTAACGGGGAGGACAGCACGGTACAAGGCAGCAGGCAGAGAATAGTCGGGTCACACGCCAGGTCATCAACAGTAGGTCAAATCCAATAGGGGACATACGGAAGAGAGGTCAGGCAAAGCAAGGGTCTGGGCAGGAGAATTCAGCAGTGGTCAGGTACAATCCGGGTCAGCAACTTACAGGTTCAGGTTCAGATACAGGATACAGGGCAAGGACAAGACCAGAAGGCACTGAATGACAGCTCAGGGCCGTTTAAATATCGCGCCCTGCGCTGCCATTGGTGCCCAGCGGGCGGCCGCGGCTCCTATTGCGCATGTGCGAACTCACGCGCCGCGGCCGGCCCGGACCTAGAGCCCGCGTCCCTGCACAGGGCGGCATACTGCGCCTGCGCCGGGACCATCGCGGCGGGGATCGAGGGGATCCCTGACATTGCCCCCCCCCTACGGGCAACCTCCGGATGCCCACCCGATCTCTCCACCACGGGTGCTCACGAAGAAACCGCCGGACAAGTCTGGGTGCATGGACATTATGGGCTGGTTCCCAAGAATTGTCCTCGGGGCCATAGCCCTTCCATTTTATAAGAAATTGGGTCTGGCCCCCCCTTCTTCGGCACTTCAGGATCGTTTCCACCTCATATTCTTCTTGTCCCTCCACCGTTATGGCCTCCGGAGGTCTGGATTCACGTTCTGGGAAGGCATCCGGGATCACAGGTTTAAGTAAGGACACGTGGAAAACAGGATGAATTCTGAATGTTTCAGGGAGGGTAAGTTCATATGCCACCTCGTTGACCATTCGCTTCACACAAAAAGGCCCCACGAATTTAGGTCCCAATTTCTTTGAGGGACAAAGCATTCTCAAGTTGGTTGTTGCCAACCAGACCTTATCCCCAGGCTTCAGCACCAGATTCCCTCTTCGTTTCTTGTTATATGCATTCTTATTATCCTCCTGGGCCCGAGCGATGGCTTCCTGTAGTACTTTGTTGTTCGAGGAGAAGAAGTTTAATGCGTCTTGCGTTGCCGGAACTGGGCACTCAGAGACCAAATCAGGAAGAAAGACAGGGTGAAATCCATAATTAGAGAAGAACGGAGATTGCCCTGTCGCTGAATGGCTTGCGTTGTTATATGCAAATTCCGCTAAAGGTAACAGTGGTAACCAATTATCTTGAAGGAAGGATGTGTAGCAACGCAAGTATTGTTCTAGGGTCTGGTTTGTCCTCTCGGTCTGTCCGTTGGTCTGAGGGTGGAAAGCAGAGGAGAGGGACAACTTGATATCCAGGGCCTTGCACAGGGCCCTCCAAAATCTAGATGTAAATTGGACCCCGCGATCCGAGACGATGTCCTCCGGGATTCCATGTAACCTTACGATTTCCTGGATGAATATTCACGCAGTCTCGGACGCAGACGGAGTCCTCCTCAATGGTACAAAGTGAGCCATTTTCGATAATCGATCGATGACCACGAAGATCGCGGTGTGTTCTTGGGACGGTGGGAGCTCGACTATAAAGTCCATTGCGATCCCTTGCCACGGTCGTTCAGGAATCGGCAAGGGACGCAGCAGTCCCCAAGCCTTGTTCCTCGATGGCTTGTTTTTCTGGCAGACGATACAGGATCTTACATAGAGTTTACAATCCTTGGCCATACTTGGCCACCAAAAAGAGCGTTGGAGAAGCTCCAGGGTCTTGGCTGGGCCAAAGTGTCCCGCCATCGGGTGGTCATGGCAATGTCCCAGGACAAGGGTCCGGACCTCTTCAGGGACCATGACCAACCCATCCTTCCATAGGAGTCCCCCCTTGTTCTGGAGGGACACACCAACTGGGACTGACGCGGCCGTGGATGCCTCCAATAGTTTGGACCGAAGGTCCGTCTGGAGCGCCAAGAAATTTCCTGCAGACAGAATCGTATCAGGTACCGGATCTTCTTTGGAGTCTTCAAATATGCGAGATAGTGCATCAGGTTTCGTATTTTTAGATCCGGGCCTATACGTGATGTGAAAAATGAACCTGGAGAAGAACAATGCCCATCTTGCCTGCCGTGGGCGTAAGCGTTTGGCGGTCCTTAGGTACTCGAGATTCTTGTGATCAGTGAAGATCAAGATGGGGTGCGAGGCACCTTCCAGCAGGTACCTCCATTCTTCGAGAGCTGTTTTGATGGCCAACAACTCTCGATCGCCGATATCGTAGTTCTTTTCTGCTGGGGTAAGTTTCCTTGAGAAGAACGCTACAGGATGGAGCAACTCCTTGGTGCCCTTTCGCTGGGACAGGATGGACCCCACCGCATTCTCTGAAGCGTCTACTTCCAAGATGTATGGCAGGGCAGTGTCCGGGTGGCCCAGAATGGGTGCCGAGGTAAAGAGTTTCTTCAAGGCCTCAAAGGCTTCCTGAGCCTCCGGCGTCCATCTGAACCGGGTTCCAAGCTTGGTCAACTGAGTTATGGGGGAGACCAGACCCGAGAAGTTCTTAATGAACTTCCGGTAGAAATTCGCAAAACCGATAAACCGCTGGACGCCCTTCTTGTCCGCGGGTACCGGCCACTCCAAAATCGCCGAGACTTTCTGAGGGTCCATTGCGACCCCCGCGGTGGAGATAATCAACCCCAGGAACGTAATGCTAGGTTGCTCAAAGCAACACTTATCTGCCTTGGCGTATAACCCATGCTGACGTAACCGCCCCAACACCCTTGCCACATGTATCCTGTGATCCATTCAGGGAGGATGAGAAAATCAGTATATCGTCCAGGTAAACGATAACGAAAATGTCCAGGTAATCCCTAAAAATATCGTTTACGAAATGCTGAAATGTGGCTGGTGCATTGCACAGACCAAATGGCATGACCAGGTATTCAAAGTGCCCAAATCGTGTACGGAACGCGGTTTTCCACTCGTCCCCCTCCCTTATGCGAACTAGGTTGTACGCCCCCCTTAGATCAAGTTTAGTAAATATGACCGCAGTCTTCAGGCTCTGAAATAACTCTGGCACTAACGGTAATGGGTAACGATTTTTAATCGTGACCCTGTTCAGCTCCCGGTAGTCTATACATGGTCTCAGAGATTTGTCTTTTTTTTCCACGAAGAAGATCCCCGCCCCTGCTGGCGAAGTGGAGGGACGGATGAACCCCTTCTGGAGACTGTCCTCAATGTATTCCTTCAGGGCCCCCAATTCGAGTTCCGATAGGGGAAAAATTCGCCCAAAAGGAATCTCAGAGCCGGGTAACAGGTCAATGGGACAGTCATACGGGCGGTGGGGGGGCAGGGCATCTGCTCCCCGTTTACTGAACACGTCCAGGAATTCATGATATTCTGTGGGAATAACCTGTTTCAGATCAGAATCCCCCTCGGAGCATAGGAGGACCTGGGGGCCTGCCGGGCCTGAAGTGCGGCAGTGTTCCTGACAGTATGGGGAAGGGAACAAGATTGACCCGGTTTCCCAGTCAATTTGGGGGTTATGGGCCCGTAACCAAGGGAGCCCCAAAATGACTGGGAACAGAGGTGACGCAATGGCATCCAGGCGGAGGAATTCCCGGTGTTGGTTGGCAATGGTAGTGGCAATGGGGGGAGTTTCCTGATTAACCACTCCTGATTTTATCTGGGAACCATCGGCCAAAAATATGTTAAAACCCCTCTTTCTGGGTTGGAGGGGAATTTTCTGCTGACGAGCAAAGTCTAAATCCAGAAAACAACTGCATGCCCCCGAATCAATTATGGCTGTCACTTCCACGGTCCTTTCGGGGAGCTGAAAGGTGAGGGGTACAACTAAGTATTGGGAAGGACTGACATTGCCAATAGACAAGGAAGAAAAAGAGGTACACTTACTCATTTTCTGAGGGCAGGATCGTACCATATGACCGGCTTCCCCGCAGTAGAGGCAGAGGTTCTGCGAGCGTCTCCGCTGGTGTTCTTCTGGCGATAATTTGGGTCGAGCCAGGCCTAGTTGCATGGGTTCTGGAACATCTCCTGGGAGTGGATTCTGGATACTTGGTCTAGGTGGTTGGCTGGGGCCTAGGAATGGACCCCAGTTGTTTCCACGACCCTGGCCGGACCTCTCAAACCTGCGTTCCCGCAGTCGTCGGTCAATCTTTATCGTCAGGGCAATTAGGTCCTCTAATGACTCAGGAACCTCTACCCGGGCCAGCTCATCCTTTAGGGGTTCTGATAGCCCCATGCGGAACTGGTGCAACAAAGCAAACTCGTTCCAGCGAGTGTCCCCCATCCAGCGCCTAAAATCTGAGGCGTATTCCTCGGCCGCCCGACGGCCCTGTCGGAGTGTGTATAAGATTGCTTCGGCAGAAGCAGCCCGCTGCGGGTCATCATATAGGATGGCCATCGCCTCAAAGAAGTCCTTGACTGTTCCTAGGTGTGGGTCATTGTTTCCCCTTAACCGATGGGCCCAATCTTGGGGTTCGCCCTGCAACAGTGAGATTATAAATCCCACCTTCACTGATTCGGTCAAAAAGGTACGGGGTTGAAGTTCAAAAAATAGGAGGCAGGACTCACGGAATGACCTGAAGCGTGTGCGGTCCCCGTGAAACGCTCCGGTAGGGGTACCCGGGGTTCCGCCATAGGTAGCGGGGCGGAGGCCCCTGATGCTGGCTCAAGAGCAGCCGGGGGTGCAGAAACTGGGGCCTGTGGGGCTGGGTCAGATAGGGAGCAGGTCTGGAAGCGGTGCTCCAGCTGCATGCATTTATCCTGCAGGGCTGCTACGGCCTGCGTCAGGTTAGATAGATGCCTGCAAATTTCTTCCAGCGGGGAGGGCCCTCCTCTAGGCTCAGTCATGGCCTTCTGGTACTGTAAGGGACCGCCTGGCGACACCACTAGCACTCCACTAATCAGGCGTCCCCAGCGCACGGAGTCTAAGTCCCAGAGTACTTGTTCACCAGAGCCCCTGATGGTGGGGATGGACTTGGAGTACCCCGGGACCAGGTCGTGCTTACTGAGGGCACCCGTCAGTGGTAGGGGTGGTCGCCAGGGGCTCCCACGGGAGAGAGCCTGATATGAGGAGGTCTGGGAACCCCGCTGAGAGGAATGGATGGATGGATGGATGGATGAGCAAGTGCAGAGTCAGGCAAGCCGGGTCGGTAACGGGGAGGACAGCACGGTACAAGGCAGCAGGCAGAGAATAGTCGGGTCACACGCCAGGTCATCAACAGTAGGTCAAATCCAATAGGGGACATACGGAAGAGAGGTCAGGCAAAGCAAGGGTCTGGGCAGGAGAATTCAGCAGTGGTCAGGTACAATCCGGGTCAGCAACTTACAGGTTCAGGTTCAGATACAGGATACAGGGCAAGGACAAGACCAGAAGGCACTGAATGACAGCTCAGGGCCGTTTAAATATCGCGCCCTGCGCTGCCATTGGTGCCCAGCGGGCGGCCGCGGCTCCTATTGCGCATGTGCGAACTCACGCGCCGCGGCCGGCCCGGACCTAGAGCCCGCGTCCCTGCACAGGGCGGCATACTGCGCCTGCGCCGGGACCATCGCGGCGGGGATCGAGGGGATCCCTGACAGCTCCAAAATCTCCTGGTAGACGGCTGCGTTGACACTGGACTTCATGAAGCACAGTGGACCAACACCAGCAGATGACATGGCTCCCCAAATCAACACAGACTGTGGAAACTTCACACTGGACTTCAAGCATCTTGCAGTGTGTGCCTCTCCATTCTTCCTCCATACTCTGGGTCCTTGGTTTCCAAATGAGATGCAAAAGTTGCTCTCATCAGAAAAGAGGACTTTGGACCACTGAGCAACAGACCAGGTCTGTTTTTCTTTAGCCCAGGTAAGACGCTTCTGACGTTGTTTGTTGTTCAGGAGCGGCTTGACAAGAGGAATATGACATTTGAAGCCCATGTCCAGGATCTGTCTGTGTATGGTGGCTCTTGATGCACTGACTCCTGCCTCAGTCCACTCCTTGTGAAAGTCCCTAACACTTTTGAATGGCCTTTTCCTGACAATCCTCTCCAGACTGTGGTCATCCCTGCTGCTTGTGCACCTTTTTCTTCCACACTTTTCCCTTCCACATAACTTTCTATTAATGTGCTTTGATACAGCGCTTTGGGAACATCCAACTTCTTTTACAATTACCTTTTCAGGCTTTCCCTCCTTATGGAGGGTGTCAATGATGGTTTTCTGCACAACTGTCAGCTGTCAGGTCAGCAGTCTTTCCCATGATTGTGATTCCTACTGAACCAGACTGAGAGACCATTTAAAGGCTCAGGAACCCTTTGCAGGTGTTATGGCTTAATTATCTGATTAGAGTGGGACACTTTGAGCCTAGAATATTGCACCTTTTCACAATATTCTCATTTTCTGAGATTGTGGATTTGGGGTTTTCATGAGCTGTAAGCCATAATCATCACAATTAGAGATGAGCGAAGTATTCAAAAATTCGATTCGACTGATTTGGCGAATTCGTGGAAAAATTTCGATTCGAGTCGAATATATTCGCTGTGAATTTAACTTTAAAAAGGGTGTTTCTAGGCTTCAGAGAGACTTAATATTAGTGCAGAACACTGTACCTTTAATTTAAATGCCCTTGGAGTCTGCTGGGGAAGAGAAATAATACTGTCAGTCAGTATGACATGCAGATGAGTGCCGTCGATCTTAGAATCACCGCACACTTCACTCATTTGGGCAGTCACGGGGCCAAAACCAGAGTGTGGAGCCACAGTGTGGCGGTGGAGGCAGCAGCAATGGGAGGCCATACAGCACCCTATGACAAAAATGGAAACCACCAGCAGTGTGAGGAGACCTGAAAGTGGCACATGGCAGAGTGTGGCGATAGAGACAGCAGCAATGGGAGGCCGTACAGGGACCCATGACACACTCTGGACCTGGCAGCAGCATGAGGAGGCGGTACAGGGGCCCATGACAGATTACGGGCCTGGCAGCAGCATGAGGAGTCGGTACGGGGGCCCATGGCAGATTACGGGCCTGGCAGCAGCAATGGGAGGCCGTACAGGGACCCATGACACACTCTGGACCTGGCAGCAGCATGGGGAGGCGGTACAGGGGCCCATGACAGATTACGGGCCTGGCAGCAGCATGAGGAGTCGGTACGGGGGCCCATGACACACTCTGGACCTGGCAGCAGCATGAGGAGGCGGTACAGGGGCGCATGACAGATTACGAGCCTGGCAGCAGCAACTTGGACAGGAGGACGTTCAGCTTCTGCACCGTCGGGTGCGTGCTCGCAAACTGTTGTCTCTTGGAAACGGATTCCAAGAAAGACTGCTGACGGAATCCGTGAAGAGGAGTAGCAGGAGAAGGAGCATCTGAACGAGCGGAATATGCCAACAAGCGACAACAGGGGCCCATGACAGATTACGGGCCTGGCAGCAGCATGAGGAGTCGGTACAGGGGCCCATGGCAGATTAGGGGCCTGGCAGCAGCTATGGGAGGCCCGTAATCTGCCAGCACCCTATGACAAAAAATGGAACCCACCAGCAGTGTGAGGAGACCTGAAAGTGGCACATGGCAGAGTGTGGCGATAGAGACAGCAGCAATGGGAGGCCGTACAGGGACCCATGACACACTCTGGACCTGGCAGCAGCATGAGGAGGCGGTACAGGGGCCCATGACAGATTACGGGCCTGGCAGCAGCATGAGGAGTCGGTACGGGGGCCCATGGCAGATTACGGGCCTGGCAGCAGCAATGGGAGGCCGTACAGGGACCCATGACACACTCTGGACCTGGCAGCAGCATGGGGAGGCGGTACAGGGGCCCATGACAGATTACGGGCCTGGCAGCAGCATGAGGAGTCGGTACGGGGGCCCATGACACACTCTGGACCTGGCAGCAGCATGAGGAGGCGGTACAGGGGCGCATGACAGATTACGAGCCTGGCAGCAGCAACTTGGACAGGAGGACGTTCAGCTTCTGCACCGTCGGGTGCGTGCTCGCAAACTGTTGTCTCTTGGAAACGGATTCCAAGAAAGACTGCTGACGGAATCCGTGAAGAGGAGTAGCAGGAGAAGGAGCATCTGAACGAGCGGAATATGCCAACAAGCGACAACAGGGGCCCATGACAGATTACGGGCCTGGCAGCAGCATGAGGAGGCGGTATAGGGGCCCATGGCAGATTAGGGGCCTGGCAGCAGCTATGGGAGGCCCGTAATCTGCCAGCACCCTATGACAAAAAATGGAACACACCAGCAGTGTGAGGAGACCTGAAAGTGGCACATGGCAGAGTGTGGCGATGGAGACAGCAGCAATGGGAGGCCGTACAGGGACCCATGAGAGACTCTGGACCTGGCAGCAGCATGAGGAGGCGGTATAGGGGCCCATGGCAGATTAGGGGCCTGGCAGCAGCTATGGGAGGCCCGTAATCTGCCAGCACCCTATGACAAAAAATGGAACACACCAGCAGTGTGAGGAGACCTGAAAGTGGCACATGGCAGAGTGTGGCGATGGAGACAGCAGCAATGGGAGGCCGTACAGGGACCCATGAGAGACTCTGGACTTGGCAGCAGCATGAGGAGGCGGTATAGGGGCCCATGGCAGATTAGGGTCCTGGCAGCAGCTATGGGAGGCCCGTAATCTGCCAGAACCCTATGACAAAAAATGGAACACACCAGCAGTGTGAGGAGACCTGAAAGTGGCACATGTTTGGGGCATGATTCATGGCGGATTTAGTCAGTTGTGTCAGGAACTGGTGGTTTGAAATCCAGACTAATCCACGCCTGATTCATTTTCACAAACGTGAGTCTCTCCACACTTTGGTTGGACAGTCGTGTCCTCCGCGGAGTTGCAATACCTCCTGCCGCACTAAACATGCGCTCCGATGCCACGCTACTGGCCGGGCATGACAGCCTTTCAAGGGCAAATTCAGCTAGTTGGGGCCAAAGGTCAAGTTTCGTTGCCCAGTAGTCAAGGGGATTGTCTACCTCGGTTGGCAGGGTGCTGTCCAAGTAGGCCTAAGCCTGTTGTTTGAGGTCCTGCTCCAGGTCCACCTGATGCTGCTGCTGCTGCTGCGGCTGGTTAGTAGTTTCCTCACTGCGCTGGTGAAGAAAGCTACTCATCATCGACTGCAGACTGAGGCAGCCGCTGCTGGTGGAGCTGCCACTGCTCCTACCACCCCACCCCTCCCCTGCTGCCATGGCAGCGGAACGCGAGCGCACAGGGCCCACAGTGTCTGAGGATGGACGTTGGCGCAGACAGGCAGAGACCAGCTGACTACATAGGTGGTTTTTATAGTACGTTATTTTGGCCTCCCTCTCAGCAGGTGTGAAAAAGGCCACCATTTTTGAACGGTAGCGAGGGTCCAACAAGGTGGACAGCCAAAAGTCATCCCTCTGTCTGATGGTTATTATTCGGCTGTCGCTACGCAAGCAAGCGAGCATGCTATGGGCCATTTGTGCCAAGGAATGCGAGGGACTCCCTGCCTCCATCTCCACAGCATACTGCCACGGTGCGTCTGGGTCCTCTGTCTCCTCTTCCTCCTCCTCTACCAGATGCTCCTGCTCCTCCACTCCTGTCCGCTGAGTGGGAAAACCACCCATTTCACTCAATAATTCCTGAGCACCAATGTCCTCCTCTACCTCCTCCTCTTCTTCCTGTCCTGCCCCCACAGGGGTCATGTGGCGTTGAGATCTGTGCGCCACGTCTACCGCACCCTGACCAGCCATTGTTAACAGCATTTGTTCCAGGACGTGCAACAGAGGAATGACGTCGTTCATCTCATAGTCCTGCCGACTCACGAATAGCGTGGCCTCCTCAAAGGGCCTGAGCAAGCGCAGGTGTCACGCATGAGCTGCCAATGGCTGACATTTAAGTTACACAGGGAGTACCTTTATCCGCTTTTAACATCAGGAAATCTGTGATGGCCTTTTGCTGTTCGTAAAGGCGGTCTAACATATGTAGGGTTGAATTCCACCTTGTTGCAACGTCACAGCATGAGGAGTCGGTATAGGGGCCCATGGCAGATTAGGGGCCTGGCAGCAGCTATGGGAGGCCCGTAATCTGCCAGCACCCTATGTCAAAAAATTCAACACACCAGCAGTGTGAGGAGACCTGAAAGTGGCACATGGCAGAGTGTGGCGATGGAGACAGCAGCAATGGGAGGCCGTACAGGGACCCATGAGAGACTCTGGACCTGGCAGCAGCATGAGGAGTCGGTATATAGGGGCCTATGGCAGATTAGGGGCCTGGCAGCAGCTATAGGAGGCCCGTAATCTGCCAGCACCCTATGTCAAAAAATTCAACACACCAGCAGTGTGTGAGGAGACCTGAAAGTGGCACATGGCAGAGTGTGGCGATGGAGACAGCAGCAATGGGAGGCCGTACAGGGACCCATGACAGACTCTGGACTTGGCAGCAGCATGAGGAGGCGGTATATAGGGGCCTATGGCAGATTAGGGGCCTGGCAGCAGCTATAGGAGGCCCGTAATCTGCCAGCACCCTATGTCAAAAAATTGAACACACCAGCAGTGTGTGAGGAGACCTGAAAGTGGCACATGGCAGAGTGTGGCGATGGAGACAGCAGCAATGGGAGGCCGTACAGGGACCCATGACAGACTCTGGACTTGGCAGCAGCATGAGGAGGCGGTATATAGGGGCCTATGGCAGATTAGGGGCCTGGCAGCAGCTATAGGAGGCCCGTAATCTGACAGCACCCTATGTCAAAAAATTCAACACACCAGCAGTGTGTGAGGAGACCTGAAAGTGGCACATGGCAGAGTGTGGCGATGGAGACAGCAGCAATGGGAGGCCGTACAGGGACCCATGACAGACTCTGGACTTGGCAGCAGCATGAGGAGGCGGTATATAGGGGCCCATGGCAGATTAGGGGCCTGGCAGCAGCTATGGGAGGCCCGTAATCTGCCAGCACCCTATGTCAAAAAATTGAACACACCAGCAGTGTGTGAGGAGACCTGAAAGTGGCACATGGCAGAGTGTGGCGATGGAGACAGCAGCAATGGGAGGCCGTACAGGGACCCATGACAGACTCTGGACTTGGCAGCAGCATGAGGAGGCGGTATATAGGGGCCCATGGCAGATTAGGGGCCTGGCAGCAGCTATGGGAGGCCCGTAATCTGCCAGCACCCTATGTCAAAAAATTGAACACACCAGCAGTGTGTGAGGAGACCTGAAAGTGGCACATGGCAGAGTGTGGCGATGGAGACAGCAGCAATGGGAGGCCGTACAGGGACCCATGACAGACTCTGGACTTGGCAGCAGCATGAGGAGGCGGTATATAGGGGCCCATGGCAGATTAGGGGCCTGGCAGCAGCTATGGGAGGCCCGTAATCTGCCAGCACCCTATGTCAAAAAATTCAACACACCAGCAGTGTGTGAGGAGACCTGAAAGTGGCACATGGCAGAGTGTGGCGATGGAGACAGCAGCAATGGGAGGCCGTACAGGGACCCATGACAGACTCTGGACTTGGCAGCAGCATGAGGAGGCGGTATATAGGGGCCCATGGCAGATTAGGGGCCTGGCAGCAGCTATGGGAGGCCCGTAATCTGCCAGCACCCTATGTCAAAAAATTCAACACACCAGCAGTGTGTGAGGAGACCTGAAAGTGGCACATGGCAGAGTGTGGCGATGGAGACAGCAGCAATGGGAGGCCGTACAGGGACCCATGACAGACTCTGGACTTGGCAGCAGCATGAGGAGGCGGTATATAGGGGCCCATGGC
The DNA here is from genome assembly GCF_062004578.1 of Staurois parvus. Classification (NCBI taxonomy): domain Eukaryota; kingdom Metazoa; phylum Chordata; class Amphibia; order Anura; family Ranidae; genus Staurois; species Staurois parvus. The sequence continues at coordinate 925,689 of NW_028318360.1, read as the reverse complement.
AGATTAGGGGCCTGGCAGCAGCTATGGGAGGCCCGTAATCTGCCAGCACCCTATGTCAAAAAATTCAACACACCAGCAGTGTGTGAGGAGACCTGAAAGTGGCACATGGCAGAGTGTGGTGATGGAGACAGCAGCAATGGGAGGCCGTACAGGGACCCATGACAGACTCTGGACTTGGCAGCAGCATGAGGAGGCGGTATATAGGGGCCCATGGCAGATTAGGGGCCTGGCAGCAGCTATGGGAGGCCCGTAATCTGCCAGCACCCTATGTCAAAAAATTCAACACACCAGCAGTGTGTGAGGAGACCTGAAAGTGGCACATGGCAGAGTGTGGCGATGGAGACAGCAGCAATGGGAGGCCGTACAGGGACCCATGACAGACTCTGGACTTGGCAGCAGCATGAGGAGGCGGTATATAGGGGCCCATGGCAGATTAGGGGCCTGGCAGCAGCTATGGGAGGCCCGTAATCTGCCAGCACCCTATGTCAAAAAATTCAACACACCAGCAGTGTGTGAGGAGACCTGAAAGTGGCACATGGCAGAGTGTGGCGATGGAGACAGCAGCAATGGGAGGCCGTACAGGGACCCATGACAGACTCTGGACTTGGCAGCAGCATGAGGAGGTGGTATATAGGGGCCCATGGCAGATTAGGGGCCTGGCAGCAGCTATGGGAGGCCCGTAATCTGCCAGCACCCTATGTCAAAAAATTCAACACACCAGCAGTGTGTGAGGAGACCTGAAAGTGGCACATGGCAGAGTGTGGCGATGGAGACAGCAGCAATGGGAGGCCGTACAGGGACCCATGAGAGACTCTGGACCTGGCAGCAGCATGAGGAGGCGGTATATAGGGGCCTATGGCAGATTAGGGGCCTGGAAGCAGCTATAGGAGGCCCGTAATCTGCCAGCACCCTATGTCAAAAAATTCAACACACCAGCAGTGTGTGAGGAGACCTGAAAGTGGCACATGGCAGAGTGTGGCGATGGAGACAGCAGCAATGGGAGGCCGTACAGGGACCCATGACAGACTCTGGACCTGGCAGCAGCATGAGGAGGCGGTATATAGGGGCCTATGGCAGATTAGGGGCCTGGCAGCAGCTATAGGAGGCCCGTAATCTGCCAGCACCCTATGTCAAAAAATTCAACACACCAGCAGTGTGTGAGGAGACCTGAAAGTGGCACATGGCAGAGTGTGGCGATGGAGACAGCAGCAATGGGAGGCCGTACAGGGACCCATGACAGACTCTGGACCTGGCAGCAGCATGAGGAGGCGGTATATAGGGGCCTATGGCAGATTAGGGGCCTGGCAGCAGCTATAGGAGGCCCGTAATCTGCCAGCACCCTATGTCAAAAAATTCAACACACCAGCAGTGTGAGGAGACCTGAAAGTGGCACATGGCAGAGTGTGGCGATGGAGACAGCAGCAATGGGAGGCCGTACAGGGACCCATGACAGACTCTGGACTTGGCAGCAGCATGAGGAGGCGGTATATAGGGGCCCATGGAAGATTAGGGGCCTGGCAGCAGCTATGGGAGGCCCGTAATCTGCCAGCACCCTATGTCAAAAAATTGAACACACCAGCAGTGTGTGAGGAGACCTGAAAGTGGCACATGGCAGAGTGTGGCGATGGAGACAGCAGCAATGGGAGGCCGTACAGGGACCCATGACAGACTCTGGACCTGGCAGCAGCATGAGGAGGCGGTATATAGGGGCCTATGGCAGATTAGGGGCCTGGAAGCAGCTATAGGAGGCCCGTAATCTGCCAGCACCCTATGTCAAAAAATTCAACACACCAGCAGTGTGTGAGGAGACCTGAAAGTGGCACATGGCAGAGTGTGGCGATGGAGACAGCAGCAATGGGAGGCCGTACAGGGACCCATGACAGACTCTGGACCTGGCAGCAGCATGAGGAGGCGGTATATAGGGGCCTATGGCAGATTAGGGGCCTGGCAGCAGCTATAGGAGGCCCATAATCTGCCAGCACCCTATGTCAAAAAATTCAACACACCAGCAGTGTGTGAGGAGACCTGAAAGTGGCACATGGCAGAGTGTGGCGATGGAGACAGCAGCAATGGGAGGCCGTACAGGGACCCATGACAGACTCTGGACCTGGCAGCAGCATGAGGAGGCGGTATATAGGGGCCTATGGCAGATTAGGGGCCTGGCAGCAGCTATAGGAGGCCCGTAATCTGCCAGCACCCTATGTCAAAAAATTCAACACACCAGCAGTGTGAGGAGACCTGAAAGTGGCACATGGCAGAGTGTGGCGATGGAGACAGCAGCAATGGGAGGCCGTACAGGGACCCATGACAGACTCTGGACTTGGCAGCAGCATGAGGAGGCGGTATATAGGGGCCCATGGAAGATTAGGGGCCTGGCAGCAGCTATGGGAGGCCCGTAATCTGCCAGCACCCTATGTCAAAAAATTGAACACACCAGCAGTGTGTGAGGAGACCTGAAAGTGGCACATGGCAGAGTGTGGCGATGGAGACAGCAGCAATGGGAGGCCGTACAGGGACCCATGACAGACTCTGGACTTGGCAGCAGCATGAGGAGGCGGTATATAGGGGCCCATGGCAGATTAGGGGCCTGGCAGCAGCTATGGGAGGCCCGTAATCTGCCAGCACCCTATGTCAAAAAATTGAACACACCAGCAGTGTGTGAGGAGACCTGAAAGTGGCACATGGCAGAGTGTGGCGATGGAGACAGCAGCAATGGGAGGCCGTACAGGGACCCATGACAGACTCTGGACTTGGCAGCAGCATGAGGAGGCGGTATATAGGGGCCCATGGCAGATTAGGGGCCTGGCAGCAGCTATGGGAGGCCCGTAATCTGCCAGCACCCTATGTCAAAAAATTGAACACACCAGCAGTGTGTGAGGAGACCTGAAAGTGGCACATGGCAGAGTGTGGCGATGGAGACAGCAGCAATGGGAGGCCGTACAGGGACCCATGAGAGACTCTGGACTTGGCAGCAGCATGAGGAGGCGGTATAGGGGCCCATGGCAGATTAGGGGCCTGGCAGCAGCTATGGGAGGCCCGTAATCTGCCAGCACCCTATGACAAAAAATGGAACACACCAGCAGTGTGTGAGGAGACCTGAAAGTGGCACATGTTTGAGGCATGATTCATGGCGGATTTAGTCAGTTGTGTCAGGAACTGGTGGTTTGAAATCCAGACTAATCCACGCCTGATTCATTTCACAAACGTGAGTCTCTCCACACTTTGGGTGGACAGTCGTGTCCTCCGCGGAGTTACAATACCTCCTGCCGCACTAAACACGCGCTCCGATGCCACGCTACTGGCCGGGCATGACAGCCTTTCAAGGGCAAATTCAGCTAGGTGGGGCCAAAGGTCAAGTTTCGTTGCCCAGTAGTCAAGGGGATTGTCTACCTCGGTTGGCAGGGTGCTGTCCAAGTAGGCCCAAGCCTGTTGTTTGAGGTCCTGCTCCAGGTCCACCTGATGCTGCTGCTGCTGCGGCTGGTTAGTAGTTTCCTCACTGCGCTGGTGAAGAAAGCTACTCATCATCGACTGCAGACTGAGGCAGCCGCTGCTGGTGGAGCTGCCACTGCTCCTACCACCCCACCCCTCCCCTGCTGCCATGGCAGCGGAACGCGAGCGCACAGGGCCCACAGTGTCTGAGGATGGACGTTGGCGCACAAAGGCAGAGACCAACTGACTACATAGCTGGTTTTTATAGTACGTTATTTTGGCCTCCCTCTCAGCAGGTGTGAAAAAGGCCACCATTTTTGAACGGTAGCGAGGGTCCAACAAGGTGGACAGCCAAAAGTCATCCCTCTGTCTGATGGTTATTATTCGGCTGTCGCTACGCAAGCAACCGAGCATGCTATGGGCCATTTGTGCCAAGGAATGCGAGGGACTCCCTGCCTCCATCTCCACAGCATACTGCCACGGTGCGTCTGGGTCCTCTGTCTCCTCCTCCTCCTCCTCTACCAGATGCTCCTGCTCCTCCACTCCTGTCCGCTGAGTGGAAAAACCACCCATTTCACTCAATAATTCCTGAGCACAAATGTCCTCCTCTACCTCCTCCTCTTCTTCCTGTCCTGCCCCCACAGGGGTCATGTGGCGTTGAGATCTGTGCGCCACGTCTACCGCACCCTGACCAGCCATTGTTAACAGCATTTGTTCCAGGACGTGCAACAGAGGAATGACGTCGTTCATCCCATAGTCCTGCCGACTCACGAATAGCGTGGCCTCCTCAAAGGGCCTGAGCAAGCGGCAGGTGTCACGCATGAGCTGCCAATGGCTGACATCAAAGTTACACAGGGGAGTACCTTTATCCGCTTGTAACATCAGGAAATCGGTGATGGCCTTTCGCTGTTCGTAAAGGCGGTCTAACATGTGTAGGGTTGAATTCCACCTTGTTGCAACGTCGCAGATCAGGCGATGCTGTGCAATTCCGTTCTGCCGCTGCAGCTCAAGGAGGGTGTGCTTTGCGGTGTAGGAATGGCTGAAATGCATGCAAAGTTTACGTGACATTTTAAGGATGTCTTGCAGTGGGATGGTGGATTTTAGGAACCGCTTGACAACCAGATTGAACACGTGAGCCATGCATGGCGCATGGCACAACCTTCCTTGACGCAGAGCAGACACCATGTTCTTTCCGTTGTCGGTCAACATGGTTCCGATTTTGAGTTTGCGCGGAGACAGCCATCTGTCGATTTCTCTGTTCATTACACTGAGAAGTTCCTCCCCTGTGTGACTACGTTCGCCAAGGCATACCAGGTGCAGCACAGCGTGACACCGTTGCGCCCTGCACATGTGATATGCCGGTCGGGTAATGGGACTTGGCACGGGGGTGGCGGCTGAGGACACGGCGGAAGAAGAGGTGGTAGAGGCGGACATCTTTGCCGGACCAAGGACATGCAAACGTGGAGGCAAAAGCGGCGTGACCTGTCCAAGTTGCTGGTGCGGCTGTGACGGCACCACGTTCACCCAGTGGGCCGTAAATGACATGTACTGTCCCTGACCGTAGTTACAGCTCCACACGTCGGCGCTGCCGTGCACTTTGGCAGAGACCGACATGCTCAAAGACTGGCCCACCATCTCTTCTACATGTGAATGCAGGGCTGGCACTGCCTTTTTGGCGAAGAAATGCCGGCTTGGCACTCTCCACCGCGGCGCGGCACAAGCCATCATTTCTCGGAAAGGTGCTGAGTCCACCACTTGGAAAGGGAGGGACTGCAGCACCAGCAACTTGGACAGGAGGACGTTCAGCTTTTGCACCGTCGGGTGCGTGCTCGCAAACTGTTGTCTCTTGGAAACGGATTCCAAGAAAGACTGCTGACGGAATCCGTGAAGAGGAGTAGCAGGAGAAGGAGCATCTGAACGAGCGGAAGATGCCAACGAGCGACAACTCCCCTCAGCAGAGGTGTTGGAGCCTTGACTGGCTGATGGAGGGCGATTGACGTCAGGTGACGGAGCAAGTAACGGAGCGGGTGATGGAGCGGGGGCTGGGGCGGGCAGAACCGCCGTATCTTTATCACGGTTTTCCCAGGCCACCAAATGGCGACGCTGCATATGCTGCCGCAACGCTGTAGTCCCAACATGGGCCCCCTGGCCACGCTTGACTTTCTGGCCACATAGTCGACATACGGCTACGTTTACTTCCTCGGGCGGCTTGACAAAAAATTGCCACACCGCCGAGTAGGAAACTTTGCCCCCGATACTCCTCACTGGCTGACTGCTGCTTCCTCCGTGCACACCGGCACCACTACTGGCCGTGGTGGTAGGCTGCAGTGGAGCTGGTGCTCTACTCCGTGGCCGTTTGGCTCCACTGACACTGCTGCGACCCTGCTGCTGTCTCCTGGGCAACCCACCGACTGTTTCGCTCGCTGCCAAGCTGCCACCCTCTTCTCCTGATGATGCGGAAGAAATTGCCTGATGACGACGAGGCTGCCAAGTGCGATCAACCTCCTCATCATCAAGTAGGGTCTCCGCCTCACTACTAGCTCCCTCGGCTGCGTCTGGGTCAGGAGACAGACCTGTCTCTAGACCGGCTACCGAGCCACTCTCCTCGCCACTACTTCTTCGCCTGGCTGCTGAAAAGGCGGATGTCTCCCCCCGTTCCTGACCGCCCTCTGTTAGCTCTTCCTCACTGTACAGTGGGGCTGAGCCCACAGCATGCGATACTTTGCTTGGTGAGGGAACACCAAAGGACAGGGGCAGGTAGAGGACACGTGATTTCAGTGGGCTTGGTCCCGGGCCATGCCAACTAACGGTTGTGTCTGACGTACCCACCGACCGTTGGCTGTAGGTGTCAGAGGTGACCTGGGAAGAGGAAGACGACCGAGCCAACCAATTGACGACGGCAGGGTTGTCGGTGGAGACACGACCGCTGGATGACACCGGGAGCACTGGCCTCTGGCTGCGAATAGTGCTGCCTCGACCCCTTCCTCTGCTGCCACGTCTGCTCGCTCCTAAAACATTGCCTCCTCTGCCACTCCTCTGCATGTTGTCTGACATACTCTTTAATTCAACGATTCTGTGTCCCTGAGTAACAATTCTGTGTCCCTGAGTAACAATTCTGTGTCTGTCCCTGAGTAACAATTCTGTGGCCCTAAGTAACAGTTCTGTGGCCCTCAGTAACAATTCTGTGTCCCTGAGTAACAATTCTGTGGCCCTAAGTAACAGTTCTGTGGCCCTCAGTAACAATTCTGTGTCCCTGAGTAACAATTCTGTGGCCCTAAGTAACGGTTCTGTGGCCCTTAGTAACAATTCTGTGTCCCTGAGTAACAATTCTGTGTCTGTCCGAGTAACAATTCTGTGGCCCTAAGTAACAGTTCTGTGGCCCTCAGTAACAAATCTGTGGCCCTAAGTAACGGTTATGTGGCCCTCAGTAACAATTCTGTGTCCCTAAGTAACAATTCTGTGGCCCTAAGTAACGGTTCTGTGGCCCTCAGTAACAATTCTGTGTCCCTAAGTAACAATTCTGTGGCCCTAAGTAACGGTTCTGTGGCCCTCAGTAACAATTCTGTGTCCCTAAGTAACAATTCTGTGGCCCTAAGTAACGGTTCTGTGGCCCTCAGTAACAATTCTGTGTCCCTCAGTAACAATTCTGTGTCCCTCAGTAACAATTCTGTGTCTGTCCCTGATTAACGTTTACGTGGCCCTAAGTAACGGTTCTGTGGCCCTCAGTAACAATTCTGTGTCCCTGATTAACATTTCTGTGGCCCTAAGTAACGGTTCTGTGGCCCTCAGTAACAATTCTGTGTCCCTCAAGAAACAATTCTGTGTCTGTCCGTGAGTACCAATTCTGTGGCCCTAAGTAACGGTTCTGTGGCCCTCAGTAACAATTCTGTGTCCCTGATTAACGTTTATGTGGCCCTAAGTAACGGTTCTGTGGCCCTCAGTAACAATTCTGTGTCCCTGATTAACGTTTCTGTGGCCCTAAGTAACGGTTCTGTGGCCCTCAGTAACAATTCTGTGTCCCTCAGTAACAATTCTGTGTCTGTCCCTGAGTAACAATTCTGTGGCCCTAAGTAACGGTTCTGTGGCCCTCAGTAACAATTCTGTGTCCCTGATTAACTTTTATGTGGCCCTAAGTAACGGTTCTGTGGCCCTCAGTAACAATTCTGTGTCCCTGATTAACGTTTCTGTGGCCCTCAGTAACAATTCTGTGTCCCTCAGTAACAATTCTGTCTGTCCCTGAGTAACAATTCTGTGGCCCTAAGTAACGGTTCTGTGGCCCTCAGTAACAATTCTGTGTCCCTGAGTAACAATTCTGTGGCCCTAAGTAACGGTTGTGGCCCTCAGTAACAATTCTGTGTCCCTCAGTAACAATTCTGTGTCTGTCCCTGAGTAACAATTCTGTGGCCCTAAGTAACGGTTCTGTGGCCCTCAGTAACAATTCTGTGTCCCTGATTAACTTTTATGTGGCCCTAAGTAACGGTTCTGTGGCCCTCAGTAACAATTCTGTGTCCCTGATTAATGTTTCTGTGGCCCTCAGTAACAATTCTGTGTCCCTCAGTAACAATTCTGTGTCTGTCCCTGAGTAACAATTATGTGGCCCTAAGTAACGGTTATGTGGCCCTCAGTAACAATTCTGTGTCCCTGAGTAACGTTTCTGTGGCCCTAAGTAACGGTTCTGTGGCCCTCAGTAACAATTCTGTGTCCCTGAGTAACAATTCTGTGTCTGTCCCTGAGTAACAATTCTGTGGCCCTAAGTAACGGTTCTGTGGCCCTCAGTAACAATTCTGTGTCCCTGAGTAACGTTTCTGTGACCCTAAGTAACAATTCTGTGGCCCTCAGTAACAATTCTGTGTCTGTCCCTGAGTAACAATTCTGTGGCCCTAAGTAACAGTTCTGTGACCCTAAGTAACAGTTCTGTGGCCCTCAGTAACAATTCTGTGTCCCTCAGTAACAATTCTGTGTCTGTCCCTGAGTAACAATTCTGTGGCCCTAAGTAACGGTTCTGTGGCCCTCAGTAACAATTCTGTGTCCCTGATTAACTTTTATGTGGCCCTAAGTAACGGTTCTGTGGCCCTCAGTAACAATTCTGTGTCCCTGATTAACGTTTCTGTGGCCCTCAGTAACAATTCTGTGTCCCTCAGTAACAATTCTGTCTGTCCCTGAGTAACAATTCTGTGGCCCTAAGTAACGGTTCTGTGGCCCTCAGTAACAATTCTGTGTCCCTGAGTAACAATTCTGTGGCCCTAAGTAACGGTTGTGGCCCTCAGTAACAATTCTGTGTCCCTCAGTAACAATTCTGTGTCTGTCCCTGAGTAACAATTCTGTGGCCCTAAGTAACGGTTCTGTGGCCCTCAGTAACAATTCTGTGTCCCTGATTAACTTTTATGTGGCCCTAAGTAACGGTTCTGTGGTCCTCAGTAACAATTCTGTGTCCCTGATTAACGTTTCTGTGGCCCTCAGTAACAATTCTGTGTCCCTCAGTAACAATTCTGTGTCTGTCCCTGAGTAACAATTCTGTGGCCCTAAGTAACGGTTCTGTGGCCCTCAGTAACAATTCTGTGTCCCTGAGTAACAATTCTGTGGCCCTAAGTAACGGTTCTGTGGCCCTCAGTAACAATTCTGTGTCCCTGAGTAACAATTCTGTGGCCCTAAGTAACGGTTGTGGCCCTCAGTAACAATTCTGTGTCCCTCAGTAACAATTCTGTGTCTGTCCCTGAGTAACAATTATGTGGCCCTAAGTAACGGTTATGTGGCCCTCAGTAACAATTCTGTGTCCCTGAGTAACGTTTCTGTGGCCCTAAGTAACGGTTCTGTGGCCCTCAGTAACAATTCTGTGTCCCTGAGTAACAATTCTGTGTCTGTCCCTGAGTAACAATTCTGTGGCCCTAAGTAACGGTTCTGTGGCCCTCAGTAACAATTCTGTGTCCCTGAGTAACGTTTCTGTGACCCCAAGTAACAATTCTGTGGCCCTCAGTAACAATTCTGTGTCTGTCCCTGAGTAACAATTCTGTGGCCCTAACTAACGTTTCTGTGGCCCTAAGTAACAATTCTCTGGCACTCAGTAACAATTCTGTCTGTCCCTGAGTAACAATTCTGTGGCCCTAACTAACGTTTCTGTGGCCCTAAGTAACAATTCTCTGGCACTCAGTAACAATTCTGTCTGTCCCTGAGTAACAATTCTGTGGCCCTAAGTAACAATTCTGTGGCCCTCAGTAACAATTCTGTGTCTGTCCCTGAGTAACAATTCTGTGGCCCTAACTAACGTTTCTGTGGCCCTAAGTAACAGTTCTGTGGCCCTCAGTAACAATTCTGTGTCTGTCCCTGAGTAACAATTCTGTGGCCCTAACTAACGTTTCTGTGGCCCTCAGTAACAGTTCTGTGGCCCTCAGTAACAATTCTGTGTCTGTCCCTGAGTAACAATTCTGTGGCCCTAACTAACGTTTCTGTGGCCCTAAGTAACAGTTCTGTGGCCCTCAGTAACAATTCTGTGTCCCTGAGTAACGTTTCTGTGGCCCTAAGTAACAATTCTGTGGCCCTCAGTAACAATTCTGTGTCTGTCCCTGAGTAACAATTCTGTGGCCCTAACTAACGTTTCTGTGGCCCTAAGTAACAATTCTCTGGCACTCAGTAACAATTCTGTCTGTCCCTGAGTAACAATTCTGTGGCCCTAACTAACGTTTCTGTGGCCCTAAGTAACAATTCTCTGGCACTCAGTAACAATTCTGTCTGTCCCTGAGTAACAATTCTGTGGCCCTAAGTAACAATTCTGTGGCCCTCAGTAACAATTCTGTCCCTGTCCCTGAGTAACAATTCTGTGGCCCTAACTAACGTTTCTGTGGCCCTAAGTAACAGTTCTGTGGCCCTCAGTAACAATTCTGTGTCTGTCCCTGAGTAACAATTCTGTGGCCCTAACTAACGTTTCTGTGGCCCTCAGTAACAGTTCTGTGGCCCTCAGTAACAATTCTGTGTCTGTCCCTGAGTAACAATTCTGTGGCCCTAACTAACGTTTCTGTGGCCCTAAGTAACAATTCTCTGGCACTCAGTAACAATTCTGTCTGTCCCTGAGTAACAATTCTGTGGCCCTAATAACGTTTCTGTGGCCCTCAGTAACAATTCTGTGTCTGTCCCTGAGTAACAATTCTGTGGCCCTAACTAACGTTTCTGTGGCCCTAAGTAACAATTCTCTGGCACTCAGTAACAATTCTGTCTGTCCCTGAGTAACAATTCTGTGGCCCTCAGTAACAATTCTGTGTCTGTCCCTGAGTAACAATTCTGTGGCCCTAAGTAACGGTTCTGTGGCCCTCAGTAACAATTCTGTGTCCCTGATTAACTTTTATGTGGCCCTAAGTAACGGTTCTGTGGTCCTCAGTAACAATTCTGTGTCCCTGATTAACGTTTCTGTGGCCCTCAGTAACAATTCTGTGTCCCTCAGTAACAATTCTGTGTCTGTCCCTGAGTAACAATTCTGTGGCCCTAAGTAACGGTTCTGTGGCCCTCAGTAACAATTCTGTGTCCCTGAGTAACAATTCTGTGGCCCTAAGTAACGGTTCTGTGGCCCTCAGTAACAATTCTGTGTCCCTGAGTAACAATTCTGTGGCCCTAAGTAACGGTTGTGGCCCTCAGTAACAATTCTGTGTCCCTCAGTAACAATTCTGTGTCTGTCCCTGAGTAACAATTATGTGGCCCTAAGTAACGGTTATGTGGCCCTCAGTAACAATTCTGTGTCCCTGAGTAACGTTTCTGTGGCCCTAAGTAACGGTTCTGTGGCCCTCAGTAACAATTCTGTGTCCCTGAGTAACAATTCTGTGTCTGTCCCTGAGTAACAATTCTGTGGCCCTAAGTAATGGTTCTGTGGCCCTCAGTAACAATTCTGTGTCCCTGAGTAACGTTTCTGTGACCCTAAGTAACAATTCTGTGGCCCTCAGTAACAATTCTGTGTCTGTCCCTGAGTAACAATTCTGTGGCCCTAACTAACGTTTCTGTGGCCCTAAGTAACAATTCTCTGGCACTCAGTAACAATTCTGTCTGTCCCTGAGTAACAATTCTGTGGCCCTAACTAACGTTTCTGTGGCCCTAAGTAACAATTCTCTGGCACTCAGTAACAATTCTGTCTGTCCCTGAGTAACAATTCTGTGGCCCTAAGTAACAATTCTGTGGCCCTCAGTAACAATTCTGTGTCTGTCCCTGAGTAACAATTCTGTGGCCCTAACTAACGTTTCTGTGGCCCTAAGTAACAGTTCTGTGGCCCTCAGTAACAATTCTGTGTCTGTCCCTGAGTAACAATTCTGTGGCCCTAACTAACGTTTCTGTGGCCCTCAGTAACAGTTCTGTGGCCCTCAGTAACAATTCTGTGTCTGTCCCTGAGTAACAATTCTGTGGCCCTAACTAACGTTTCTGTGGCCCTAAGTAATAGTTCTGTGGCCCTCAGTAACAATTCTGTGTCCCTGAGTAACGTTTCTGTGGCCCTAAGTAACAATTCTGTGGCCCTCAGTAACAATTCTGTGTCTGTCCCTGAGTAACAATTCTGTGGCCCTAACTAACGTTTCTGTGGCCCTAAGTAACAATTCTCTGGCACTCAGTAACAATTCTGTCTGTCCCTGAGTAACAATTCTGTGGCCCTAACTAACGTTTCTGTGGCCCTAAGTAACAATTCTCTGGCACTCAGTAACAATTCTGTCTGTCCCTGAGTAACAATTCTGTGGCCCTAAGTAACAATTCTGTGGCCCTCAGTAACAATTCTGTCCCTGAGTAACAATTCTGTGGCCCTAACTAACGTTTCTGTGGCCCTAATAACGTTTCTGTTGCCCTCAGTAACAATTCTGTGTCTGTCCCTGAGTAACAATTCTGTGGCCCTAACTAACGTTTCTGTGGCCCTAAGTAACAATTCTCTGGCACTCAGTAACAATTCTGTCTGTCCCTGAGTAACAATTCTGTGGCCCTAATAACGTTTCTGTGGCCCTAAGTAACAGTTCTGTGGCCCTCAGTAACAATTCTGTGTCTGTCCCTGAGTAACAATTCTGTGGCCCTAACTAACGTTTCTGTGGCCCTAAGTAACAATTCTCTGGCACTCAGTAACAATTCTGTCTGTCCCTGAGTAACAATTCTGTGGCCCTAACTAGCGTTTCTTTGGCCCTAAGTAACGATTCTGTGGCCCTCATTAACAATTCTGTGTCCCTGAGTAATGCTTCTCTGTCCCTAAGTAACGTTTCTCTGTCCCCAAGTAACGTTTCTGTGGCCCTAACTCTGTCCCTAATACAGAGCGGTCTGCCTCTCTTGAATGACTGGAGGCAAATGAAGAATTCTAAAATGGCCGCTATTTATAGCTCAACCATTACACAGTGCTGGCTGCCTGGCTGCTGATTGGCTAATGCGATCACATGTCATTAAGGAATGCATTATGGGTCAGCGCGCCTTGTCTGCGCGCCTTCCCAGACATCCCCGCTCCGTCGCCGCACATGTCCGCCGCCATTTTAGGAAAAATTTCGATTCGTGCGTCCGAAGTAGGCTATTTTTCGGATTCGGCGCGAATCGAAAATTTTCCAATATTCGACTCGAATTCCACTTCGCCTACTTCGATTCGCTCATCTCTAATCACAATTATGACAAATCACGGCTTGAACTATCTTGCTTTGCATGTAATGAGTCTATCTCATATATTAGTTTCACCTTTTAAGTTGCATTACTGAAATAAATGAACTTTTGCACGATATTCTAATTTTTCGAGTTTCACCTATATTTGTTGTAGCAGTGCGACATCTAATGGCTGAATTGGCAAACTACAGCATAATGTCTGCACTGTGCAGGACCGCAATGTCCTATTACACCTGTCATGAAAGATCCTGTATACTGTATACTCTGGTTTCCAATGTGTCTTATTCACTAACCCATGATAAGTGTAGAGAGAAGGACTTTCAACACTGGTGCTGCAATCTTGTTCCGGATGTGTGACTTAAAAGCACTAAAGCCTGAGACAGCCAGGCAACTAGCATTTAAAGAGTTAGGCCAGCAATGGCATTCTATATGTTTCTTTCCAGGAAGGTGTGCTTTAACCACTTGCCTACCAGGCACTTATACCCCCTTCCTGTCCAGGCCAATTTTCAGCTTTCAGCTCTTTCGCAATTTGAATGACAATTGCGCCGTCATGCAACACTGCACTCATATGAAATTTTTATCATTTTTTTTTCACACAAATAGAGCTTTTGTTTTGGTGGTATGTACTCGCTGCTGGGTGTTTTATTTTTTGCATTATAAACAAAAAAGAGCAAAAATTAAAAAAAAAAAGGTTTTCTTTGTTTCTATTAAAAAATTTAGCAAACATGTAATTTTTCTCCATCACTGATGTGCGTTGATGAGGCTGCACTGATAGGCACTGATACGCGCACTGATGGGTACTGATAGGTAGCACTGATGGGCACTGATGAGCTGGCCCTGATATGCAACAATGATGGGCACTGATAGGCGGCACTGATGGGCACTGATAGGCAGCACTGATAGGCGGCACTCATGAGCTGGCACTGATATGCAACAATCATGAGCAGTGATAGGCGGCACTGACTGACGGCACTAACTGATGGCACTGCTGGGCACTGCAGGATGGCACTGATGGGTGGCACTGCTGGGCACTGATCATCAGGGCCATCTTGGAAGCGGTCTATTTGAATGCTTTTAATTGTTCTACAGCTTGTAAGTAGGATTTTATTTGTGCAAATAAAGGAGTTTTGATACGTATTGCACTATGAGAGGCATGTTTTTTCTTCCATGACCTTATCTGGCACTGCATTTCGAATTCACATTTGGGTTTGGAGGTTTGGAAGATCCCTGTTCCTGGCATGGCACGGACAACCTGATAATATCTCATATCACAGTGCTGGTTGGGACCCCCTATAATTGAGGGGTCTCCATTTCTGGTAAGCCTCTATTTAATTATTTGGTGTTGTACACACCTTGGTGACTATCTAAAGGAAGATTACCCACATTGCACCTATAGCATCGATTTACAGCATTATCACCGTTTGTGGAGTCCTCATCCTTATATGGACTTTATTATATGTTTACAAGGACAATATGTTACTGTTTTGCTGATTTGATCACATTTCACAGTTTTTCGATGTACACTTGTGATTAGTGTAATTTGTGCAGTATTATTTCATTTGTTTTGATCACCTTTCATAGGTATGAGGGTCTTCATAGTGCATATGCATGTTGTATGAAGTGTATTGTTTCACATAGCGCAATATTTATTTAATTTAAAAAAATTAATATGTTTGGGGCACAATTTTTTTTTTTTTTGCAGATATATGCTAACAATATAGAATAACTCCTAAAATACAAACTTACATCTCAAGTCTTCATTCAAATGGCCATAACACAACACAGCCATAAAACAAATAGTAATCATTAGGCAAGGAACAAATGTTCCAATGTAAATGATCAGTAAAAACTGCCCTGTTGTTTTTTTCAATGTTATATGTGTATGTCCCCTGTTGGAATACAGTGTTCATGTATTTTTGCACAACTATGTTCGTATTCAGTAGAGATATATTCTTTAACCAGTAGATGGCAGTGTTTATACGTTTGTAGCTGCATCTATGGTTAAACTCTATGTCTTTTCTCTATAATAAAGTTCCTGTTTCCTGTTTACATGGAAGCAGCAGATAAACACATGTTGACTGTGCCCTGTCTGTTCTGTAGGGCTATATACAGAATCTCTAACATCCTCAGGTGCAGTTTTATTGTTACAGATCTGAAGGCAGTGCATGTTAATACACCTCTTTGAATGTCTCCATTGAAAACTATGCAGCTATGATCAGATTCATAAATAAAAAATAGTTGTAAATGCATTTTTTTTTTTAACAATGAAATGCGTTTTATTTATGAGCATGTGAATGAGGCCTAAAACTCAGTAATATGCAAGGAAAAATATTTACTTATGGATCAACTGTTTGTAAAATAAAAAAAGCTCCTGAAATGGGTCTGTAACAGGAAACTATGGTGAAAGATAAAAAGATGGCCCTGTGGTTTCCAGATACCATTCCACAAAATGTAATTCTATCCAACAACTGCTCCTCCCATCATTCACTGATTGATCATAACCTTCTTTTCACTTGCTGGAAATTAAATTGCATTCCTTCAAGTCAAAGGCTTATTCAGTATGGCAATCGGAGGCGGTGTGAGGTCAGACATTGTTGGAGAATATCCACTCCAAATTCTAAACTCAAAAATACTTTGAAAAAGCATATCAACACATGTCAATGAAAAAAAAGACAACACGTGATGACACATGACAATGCACTTGCCTAAGGGCTCATTCACATCAGCTGATGCATTGCAACACAATTACGTGGTGGGGCCAGGATCAGCACAGCAATTTTTTTTTTTTAATGAATTTTATTGACGGGTCACACAGACATCTCACTTTCTGGCAGCATGGTGCGAGGCAGTGGATTCCCTTGCACTCCACTGTGCATGCAATATTTTTGTTCCATGCACAATACCCGCATGCTACAGCAACACAGTGGTGTGAACCGGCACATAGGAGACCAGGCATTTTGCCTTGTCCATGTGGCGGGACAGCGCTGGAATAGCCACCCAACACAGTCCCACCGCTTGTGGCGTGAACCTAGCCTAACACTGTAAAAGAGCGCACCTCTACGCACAAGCATAGATCTAAATGGGCTCTGAATACTACACTGTGCTATTTGCATGTCTGTGTGTTGGCAAGTTCTGTGCAGAGAACATGTTATTGTAGTGCTGGGGTGTAGAGAGGGAAAGTACAATTTAGTTACATAGTTAGTCTGGCTGAAAAGAGACAAAAGTCCATCCAGTTCAACCATAGAAAAAAAAAAGTTACAATTCTACACCCACAGTTGATCCAGAGGAAGGAAAAAAAATAGCAAAGCATGATCCAATTTGCTCCTGCAGGGAAAAAATTCCTTCCTGATCCCCCGAGAGGCAATTGGATGTTCTCTGGATCAACTTTATCTATAAATGCTAGTATCCAGTTATATTCTGTGTATCTAAGAAAGAATCCAGGCCTTTTTTGAAGCAATCCACTGAGCTGGCCAGAACCAACTCTTGAGGGAGTCTAGTCCACATTTTCACAGCTTGAGAATAGCTTTCACTTGGGAATATATTTTTTTTATGTACACTGTATATGGTGATGGGGGGGGGGGGACATAGAAAAAAATAACCTGGAGTTCTACTTTAAACAGAAGAAATGAAATTACATTAACATGTTAAAACTTTTATGGGATTTATGGGATTGGGTTTACATCTCCTTTTAAAAGGAAGTCACCAGCTCCTGAAAGGGCTGTGACAGGTACACTTTAATGCGTTTACATGTCTATGCACATCAAATAAAGGACTGGAGTGTATGAAGAGGCTCCAGACTGGCATACTTCCTTCTCCTATAATAAGCATTAAAGAATTCTTAAGATGAGTGGAATGACTTCTATCCATGCAGAAAAGAGGGAGTCGGCATTCCTATGGTAATCCAATTATCACCATTGTGTCATGTCTTACAATGGTGCGTGAACATGGACATCTCAGGTTTTAAATATGCTTCTTTTGTGGAGACATTGCCGGATGAAGAATTCTCTGACGTTCTGAAGGACGTACGTTATATGAATTGGAATAAAGGTAACTGTTTAGTGACTGCCAGGCTAGGTTCTATCTGCTGAACTATTACTGGTCTTCCTAATGAAGGAACACAATGGACCTTCTCTTGGCCATTCAGATGAACTCGGATAGGATGGCCTTTGCCCAATTTCCTTTTCTCCACTTGTTGTATGGAGTATTTTCAGGGAGCGCATATTTTAAGTGATTATTGGATTGTTCACCATCTTGAAGGATTAGAATGGTGATTACACAAAACACTATCCCTGTAAGTTTTTCATTCATTCCCTTCCTTAGGTTTTATATATGAGAATTACAGGCATATGGAATGCAAATGGATTATTAGACAACATTATAGGCAAATTCAAAGCTTCTCCTCATCGCACTATGTCTGTTTCTTAGCCCTGGGTCACACCTGAGCGATTTAACGCTCAACGTGAGGATTCGCACGCACAGGGGCTAAATGGTTAGCACTTCCACCTGGCAGTACTAGGATCATTGGTTCAAATCTCAACCATAGCACCACCTGCCTGGAGTTTGCATGTTCTCCCTGTGACTGTGTGGGTTTCCTCCAGGTACTCTGCTTTCCTCCCACACTCCAAAGACATGCTGGTAGGTTAATTGGATCCTTTCTAAGTTGGCCCTAGTATGTGTATGAATGAATGTAAGTTAGGGACCTTAGATTGTACACTCCTTGAGGGTTAGGGGCTGATGTGAATGTACAATATGTATATGTAAAGCGCTGCGTAAATTCACAGCGCTAAATAAGTACCTGTAATAAATAAAATAAATTCTTATTATCTCTTATTATGCCTGTTCACACCTGAGCATCTTGTAGCTTGAAGTTCAAAAAGTGCAGGAGCTTCTGTGGGGCAGAGTGGCACATTTGCGGTCCCTATAGACTTCAATGGAAGCACCTGAAAACACCAGAAGGACATGGGTTTTTATTTTTGTCTTTTTTACCTCTCCTTCCCCTAGTAACTAGCTTTCTATTGTCAATAACAAAAAGACTGAAAAAAATGCATAAGAGCTTGTTTGCATGCACTTAGCTCTCTGAAGAGTGAGAGAAGGTGTTTTTTTTATAACACACATGCTATACTTACCTGATCTGTGCAATGGTTTTACATACAGTGACCGTGATCCTCCTCTTCTGGGGTCCACCTCTGTTGCTCTTGGCTCCTTCTCTTCTCCATGTACCACCATAGGAAGCCCCTTCCCATGGTGCCACACATGAGCCTGGCTGTGTGTGTCTATTGACACACAATGTGTTGCTCAGCCCCACCGCTCTCTCCCCTCCCACAAGATTTGATTAACAGCAGCAGGAGCCAATGGCTCCCACTGCTGCCTCGCTGCCTGTTTGGAGAGAGAGCATTGCTGGATTGAGATCGGGCTCATGTAAGTGCTTGGGGGGCTGGGGGAGCTGAAAAGTTTTTTACATAGAATTAATTACATATTTGGGTTGGCGGTAAGGAGGAGACCTCTAGGTGAAAGATTAGGTCGCCACATTTGCTGTGGAAGGACTGCACTGTGTACTGTAGTTCTATATCCACTTGAGCTCCGGAAGATTTTATCCCATTCATGACCAGGCCAGACATTTATTTGTAAAACATTTTGAAAAGCATTTATCATTTTCCTTCCACTTCACAATTATGTGCCACTTTGTGTTGGTCTATCACATAAAAACCCAAAAAAATATCCTTTTGTTTTTTGTTGCAACATGACAAAATGTGGAAAATTTCAAGGGGTATGAATACTTTTTCCAGGCACTGTAAATGAGTACACCCCTTTTGAAAAGTAAGATTTTGATCAATACCTCAATGAACACAAGAGCAATTTCCAAATTTTTGACAAAACCGAGTTTTATAGAACATTTGTTTAGCTCATTACATGACAGTAAGGTTAATAATATAACTTAGATTACAAAATCTTCAGTTTTACTCAAATTAGTTGATGCAAAAATGAATACACCCCACAACAAAAACTACTACATCTAGTATTTTGTATGACCTCCATGATTTGTAAGTACAGCACCAAGTCTTCTAGGCATGGAATGAACAAGTTGGCGACATATTGCAACATCGATCTTTTCCATTCTTCAAGAACAACCTCTTTTAGTGCCTGGTTACTGGATGGAGAGTGATGCTCAACTTGTCTTCAGAATTCCCCATAGATGTTCAATTGGGTTCAGATCAGGAGACATACTTGGCCACTGATTCACTTTCACCGGGTTCTTCTTCAGAAATGCAACAGTGGCCTTACATGTGTGTTTTGGATCATTGTCATGTTGGAAAAGTGCACGACAACCAAGGGCACGGAGTGATGGTAGAGTGATCACTCTTTCAATATAGAGCAGTACATCTGTGAATTCATGATTCCATCCAGTAAATTCAGTTCCCCGACACCAGCAGCACTCATGCAGCCCCACAGAAGGACACTGCCACCACCATGTTTCACTATAGGCACCATGCAGTTTTCTTTATACTCCTCACCTTTGTGACGTAGTCAGTAGTCTTCTTCTTTTTCAGCATGTGCCTTGGCATATTCTAGGATGGCTTTTTTGTGCATGGGCTTTAGGAGTGGCTTCCTTCGTGGACGACACCCATGCAGGGTACACCGTATTGTGTCACGGGAAACAATCACCACAGTTTGGCTACTTCTTTAGCTAACTGCAGTGAATTTGCATGGCGATTTTTCTTCAACTCTTCTCATCAGAAGTGTTAACCTGTTGAAGTGTTAACTTCCGTGGATGGCCTGGACGTCTCTGTGAGATGGTTTCAGTTCCATCTTTGTTACATTTTTGTATCACTTTTGCTACAGTATTCTGACTAATAAGTAAAGCTTTGCTGATCTTCTTGTAGCCTTCACCTTTCTTGTGTAAAGAAAATATTTTCTTTCTCAGGCCTTGTGACATTTCTCTTCCATGTGATGCCATTGCTGACAGCATGAAATGGGAAGGAGTTTTCTTTGTTAAGTAATGCCCTTTTATAATCATCTGTCTGCTGGACACCTGTTTAATGAATAATTAGACTCACCTGTAGTTGAATTCTTGCCAATTAGGATTTTGTTGTCTAAAATTTAGCTTTGTTCCTAGCACTTTCATTGGGGTGTATTCATTTTTGCAACATGGTCTTGAATGTCTGAAAAATACTTTTTTGTGCATGAAAATTAACAAATCTTGTTTGCAATCAATGGCCCGTATTGGTGCAAGTATTTTGTAGTATAGTATCCCATAGAAAATGTTGATTCTGAAAGGAAAGTAAAGGTTTTCTGACAAATCTGTTGGGGTGTACTCATTTATGCTGCGCACTGTAAATTGCTGTGAAAACAAACCAACTGTTGTGAGGATGGGGCTAAATTGAATGTTCTTAAGCTATTTTCTCTGCCATTCAAATGTTCTTCAAATATCATAGGAAGTAGTAATGATAAGGTAGGTTCCTTCATAACACATAACAAACAGGGATGTATGTTATTCACACCTAAGTGAGGAAGGAGGAGGTGCCGGCACTAAAAAGGGAAGAAAAAAACCTGCAAAAGTAAGAGGGAAAAACTTCTTTTTAGGGTTGACTGTCCCTTTTAAAGTCTACATCTTTGAATTGTGCTTTTCCCATAGCAATGCATACAGCAGTACTTAGTATTCATAGATACTCTGGTTGCTCCCATATATTGAATTTATTCTATAAAGCCTAAATTACATGGCAGACATATCCAAAGACAAAACTTGTTTTTCATTTTTGAATAGATTAGAAAATTGTTAAATCCCCTGTGAGTTTTTTCTTGCCATATGTGTTTTATTGGAGAGATTTTTATTTCCTGTCCTGTAGACACAAGAGGAACTGAAAAGAATTCTCCCTTAGACAAAAAATATTGTCTAAATATAGGATAGGAGCAATGTGTATTCTTACTTCAGTTTTGGTGCGCTTTGTGTATTTCTTCCAGAATCCAGTGTAAAATTCTTCCTTTGTGCAGGAGCTTCCTGTAATAAGGACCGGTCACTGCTGCTCTCTCTCCTTGTGCAGGGTGACTGGTCTTGTCTCCTCCCCCTCCTATGGGTTTCTGCAGACAGCCTGTAGTGGGAGCAGCTGCTGAGCCCCTCCTACAGCTCAGCTCTCTGTATAGGCTATGTGCAGCAAAGGGATTTTGTCACTGCTACTTTTACAAGGTATTATCTAGGTTTGCAAAGACATTTGATACACACAGATTGGATTTAAATCCTATCTGGCTATTGAGGAGTATATTTAAATTAAAGTATTTGTGACCAGCAATCAACTTTAACTAAGCTTTCTGCCCCAGTGACAATGGTGGTGACCAGGACAGAAAGGTCTTCTTAGCAGTCACTTTCACTATCACACATTTTTTTACAGACAACTAAAGCAAAAAAAAAAAAACACTGATTCAGTCTCTGCAAAAGCTTTGTGTGAATGTAATATTTGCTACTTTTAAATATGGACGCTGTTAGGCTTGGTTCACATATGTGGGGGTGGTGCTGCTGCGGATCCGCACGCAAATTCGTGCAGCCGCACCATCCGCGCAGAGAAATGTGGACCAGCGCGCGGGTACCATTAGTTCTAGTGGCACGTTGCCCATACTGGAAAACACAACCATACTCGGAACCGAGGTTCCCATGCGGGCTGCGTTTTCAGAAGAAGTGCAGGGACTTCTCTGCGTGTCACGGGGCACGGGAGTCCATTCAAATGAATGGGCTCTCGTGCCTGCGCAAAACACGGCCCGCATGGCCGCATATATGTGAACCATGGGTTAGAGATTCTGTGTATAGCCCTTCAGAACAAAGAGTGCACATTCCACATGTGTTTATCGGCTTCTTCTCTGCTAACAAGAAACAGGAACTTTACTATAGAGAAAAGACATAGAGTGTAACCATAGATGGTTCTACAGACTTATAAACACTGCCATCTACTGGTTCAAGAACATATCTCTATTGAACACTGACACTGATGTAGTTGTCGTACAAAAATACATGAACATTGTATTCCAACAGAAGCATTTAACATGAAAACAATCCGGAATCTGGTGAATGTTTATTAAAATGGTGAATGTGTGCTTTTTTTCAAATATTTAAAATACAAATAAATCTATTTAAATATTTATTATATATATATATATATATATATTTTTTTTTTTTATTTTTTTTTCTATTATTATTTTTTATTAATATATAAAAATATTGTGATTTTTTTTCAACCATTTCTTATAGTAAATTCTCCATTTACAAAAAAAACAAAAAACTTAGTCTGACCCCAGCTAATAACATGTAGCAGGAAGCTTGTGGAGCATGACAAATTTGAACAGGGTGAGTATATACCGTCTTTTTTTCCCTTCACACAGAATCCCAGAGGGTGTCACCTTTCAGCGGGTATTCGGCCTTGCCATCAATAAGAACTCAGCTCTGGTTAATGCAGCTGGCTCAGGATTTGCTTTCATTAGGAATAATTCGAGAGATTTCCGTGTATTACAAACGGGCCGAGTTCAGCAGCAATGAGCTTGGCAAGTGTTACCCTCGGCAGCCTCTAATTTAGAGACTGATCCTCTGTTTGTGACATGGGCCCGCTCCCTGAATTGTGCTGAGTGAACATATGAGTCAGATCAGGGTTCATACAGCACCTGTGATCTTACCCTTTTATGACTGATTGGAAACACATGGGGAAGCACAGCCAGCAAAAAGAAGCTGGAAACAAATATAGTATAGACTGTATATGTGTATTCGCCACGTGTCTCTAATTTCCACTGACAGTCTGTAAATTTTATACCTGTCCTTTAAAAAAGTTGTAAGTTTTAAACATCAGCCAGCTATCTCATAAAATCCTTCCTTTAATGCGATAATCACTATTAAAAGAGGACATTCCTTGGAGGAATGTCAAAAGCATTTTATTAAAACTACACAAATTTATATATTGCATTTTTGTTTTCAGGTTTAGATAGTTTTGGGGTCCTATTTATAAAACATTTGTCCAAGGAATGTCACAAGTATTTGTCCAAACTAGACGAATGTTCCCCATATTTCCTCTAATATTATAACTACCTATGATTGTCAGCTCCATCTAGTGGCCAAAATGTTGAACATTTTCCTGACTGATGTAGTTCAGAAAAATGTATCACATGTTGGCAAATAGTGCAGCTGATGATTGAAGGAAGTCATAATATTAGAGGAAATATGAGGAAAATTCATGCACCATGAATGAATGCTTGTGACAATTCCTCCAACAAATGTTTTAAAATAGACCCCCAAAGCTATCTAAACTCAAAAACAAAAAATAATCTTTTGCCGCGTATCCATCGCTGGGATGTGATGGCTGCATTAGTTTCCTTTTTTAAGGTTTTTTTTTCTTTTTAATTTTATTTTCATCTGGTGATCTAGCCAGTAAGTCTTTTATTTTTCAACTTCTTTTACAGTTCAAGCTGTCCAGCAAAAGTGTCAGTTAGAGGGTTTGGACAGGCCAATTAAATGTTTAGTTCACCTTTATTGACGTAAACTACCCTATGCAATACAGCATTCTCTGTACCTCAATGAGCAGTCGTTTTTTTTAAACTATTCTGACATTTCAAGCTGTTTATTTCATTAACAACCCCCACCCCCACCTCAATTCTGCAGATGGCAGGACCTAAGCCCACAAACAAATGACGAGCACTCAGCCTCCTTCCCTACCTATGCATGTGCAGTCTGTTCTCTTTCACTCTTGTAGAATGCTGAGCTATAAGAGAGTGAACTGCGCATGCGTGGGCAGGAAACTAAGCTGAGCACTCGTTCATGAACCACTGGAGCCGCACATCCAATACTCAGTATATTCTACCAACTGCAGGAAGGAGAGGGGAGGGCATTGGAATATGAAGCTTGAAAAGTAAGCATTCTTTTACAAAACTGAAGACTGCAGATGTAGCCAGGTGTCGGCTATATCATTATGCCATCTAACGACACTTACAAATGGGACTACAATTAATTTCCCCCTACACAGCTGAGGATCCTGGGATCTGTAGTTCTATAGCCAGTACATGCTGTGTTCCTGAGTGCCGATTGGCCTACAACTACCGGAGAGAGCTGAATACAGAGGAGCGCTAGGAAAGTCAATATATTCTACAGCAAGGGACTGGCTAGCTCCATGGGTGCGGGATGAAGAACTGAACACAGGGGGACTGCCATTCTCCTCCAGAGACACACTGCTGGCTACTATTGAGGGACTCAGGGTACCAGTTTGACACAGCCCCGATGCTGATCACCACACCGGAATTGCATCAGCTTCTCTGCATCACGACTGTCATTCTCCAGTCTGCAGCTAGTCATACCTGCTTGCCGCACTGACAGGCTGTCAGGCGGTAACTCTGCACTTCTCTGCGAACAGCCTGTGCAAGAACCCTGTTTTAGGAGGCTGTGCTATCCATGGGATTGGTTAGCGGGGGGATGCCCAACCTCTCTCTGACATCACACTAAAGACACTGCATGCAGACACCTTTATACCTCAGTACCAAGAGACCTTTGCTTTGAGCATTTACCAACAGCCTATATGTTCTCTTCATTGAATTACCATTATGCATTACTGTGTATGGGCCCCACCACTGCTAGCAGGAGACAACGGCTACTATCAGGACAAGTTGCTGTTTTCAGTTAAAGGGACCTCTTCACTTCTAAGCCATTGTTATTAAAATTAAGGTGTCTATACACATTTATGCCAGAGTATATATTTATACAGTATGTATGTGTGTGTATATATATATATATACATACATACATACATAATTCTTTACATTCCCTTGCATTGACGCCGGTGGCCCAAAGGTAGCTGATAAGTCAACAAGCCTTTTCTTCTGTTGGTGTTACAGCTACAAAATGCCATTTGTGACCATACAATCGGTTAACCGTTGCTATTTGGTTATTTCCATTTTATCAGTGTTTTTCTTTTATGAGTAAACTGGGAATGTACCACCTAAACCTTCATTCTGTGGTCTACTCTTCTGAATGAGCCTAATATAGAAGTGTTACTAAAGAATCTTGTCTCTTGCATCATTATTTCATACTGCTGAAATATGTCTGAACCCAGAGTGTTGAGAGGCTTGCAAGGTCTGGGGAACCACTGGGGACAAGCATTATCAAGCAGGCCCTGCGGGGTAGAGCTACACATATAAGGGCTTGTTCACATCAGATGCAGTGGGACTGTGTTGGGCAGCTATTCCAGAGCAGTCCCAGTGCAAGACAAAGCAAAATTCCTTGTCTCCTATGTGGCCGATTCACACCACCATGTTATGTGGTGCACACTGAAAAAAATTAAGGCAGGACATACTTTTTTCCAGGACAGCACAGTGTAAGGCAGTCCACTGCCTCATACCACGAAGTGGTCAATAGAACTTAATGAAATGGCACTGTGTGACATTTCAATAAAGTTTATTTAAAAAAAAAAAGGACAGTGCAATGCGCCGCAGTCGGTACACATCACTGCACCACACACCAGCCGCTAAGTTGTAATGCATTGCGTATAGGGCAGCCCATTCATTTCAATAGGTTGCCCTATGTGCCTGGAACGCTCAAAAGAAGTCCCTTCCCTTTGGAGAAATTGCGCACATTTGAACCGCTAATGGCACCGATGTGCATCTGCAAAAGTGCAGCACGTTTTTGTGTATTGTGGGAAAGTGTGTGATATTGCATACGTTCTTGCAATGCATAAACAGGCGTGAATGGTCCCTTAAGCTTCAAATATAATTAACATTAACCTATTGCCCACCGCCCTATAGCAGAAAAACTGCTACAGAGCGACAGGGCTGCGCAAAATCACATCTATATGCGTGATTTTGCATTTCCGGGTAGGGGGCACACCTGTGCGCTACCCTCACCACCATTGGCAGTTTCAGCTGTCGATCACTGGGTCCCTGCCAGAGATTCCCTGCCGGCACCCAGTGATCACCAAGTATCACTGATGGGGGAGAGACCTGTATGTAAACAATACAGATCTATCCCCTGTCAGCTCCAGCACACTGTTTTATATGGCTCTGCATACATATATAGCACGCTGCTTTGTATAGCAGAGCCATACAAAGCAGCGTGCTTACACTGTCAAACACACACACAGTAAAACACACACAGCACACAGTTAACCCTTTGATCGCCCCACATGTTAACCCCTTCCTGCCCAGTGCCATTTGTACAGTGTCAGTGCTTTTTATTAGCACTGATCACTGTATTGGTGTCACTGGGGATGTCAGTGACTATTAGTTCCCCCCCAGTGTCAGAATGCACGCCGCAGTCCCGCAATAAGTCGCTGATCACCACCATTACTAGTATCAAAAAATAAAAATTCCAGTATCTATACTGCCATTTGCATACGCTATAACTTTCATGTAAACCAATTAATGTACACATATTGGATTTTTTTTTTTTAGCAAAGACATGTCACAGAATACATTTTGGCCTAAATTTTATGACGAAATTTGATTTTTTTTAAATTTTTTTACTGGACATGTTTAATAGCAAAAAGTAAAAAATATTTTTTTTTTCTCAAATAATGTTTATAACGCAAAACATAAAAACCGCAGAGGTGATCAAATTCCGCCAAAAGAAAGCTCTATTTGTGGGGAAAAAGGACATAAATTTCATTTGGGTGCAGCGTTACATGACCGCGCAATTGTCAGTTAAGGTAACACAGCGCCGTATCGCAAAAAATGGCCTGGTCAGGAAGGAGGGTAAATCCTCAGGAGGGCAAGTGGTTGCCTTCATGCTTGTATTCCAGAGATAAAATATGTTCGGATAATATAACAAAGGACATCCTGCAATACGTTCAACCATAGGGCACAGCCACCGCACCCTTTCACAGGTCCAGGCTCTGGTCCTAGGGACAGTGGCATTATCCCAATTATTAGAGTTCTCCTCCAGGTTGCTGCACTTTGCACATTATTTTTTCTATGAAATAAGCCTCACATATCCAGAGGATTGTAACTGTATCCCCTTGCTCCGAGTTCACTGCAGGAATTATATGCTTCAATTCCCTGGAGAGGCTCCAATCAGCGCTCGGAGGTAGGAGAGAAATCTGCAGAAAAGGAGTACGGTACTACGCTTATGAAAAAAAAAAAAAAGAAATTTAATATATATAGCTAAGGGCTCGGACACGCAGGTGTTCATAGCTGTGCCAGAGCCGGGCCTCAGTCACCGCAGGGGAAACGGAGCTCTAAGTACGCTGGACAAAGGCAGCATTGATGGCAGGCAGAAATCCCCACTGAACTCGCCTGAATAAACCAGGAAACCAAGCAAAATAGATTCTGGAACTGTCAGGTGGCTGTCAGGTTACTCCCAAGATTCCAAAGTCTAATTTTAAATCAGAATAAAATATCAACATGGTAATAGCTAAATTATTATTTTTTTAAATTTACAATTAAAAAACAAATCTATATAGGTAGAACCTACCTTCTAAGTAGTCATATTTTCTAAATACAGCATACTTAAATATCACTTGTGATTTAGGACTCATTCAGATATATCCACTGTGTTGAGGGGCATCAATTTTTGCACGTCAACCGCTTTAATATCGGGCACTTTCACCCCCTTCCTGCCCAGACCAATTTTCAGATTTTAGCTCTGTCGCACTTTGAATGACAATTGCGCAGTCATGCAACACTGTACCCATATGACATTTTTACCTTTGTTTTACACAAATAGCGGGGTTTTTCTGGTGGTATTTAATCACCACTGGATTTATATTTTTTGCTAAATAAATAAGGAAAGACTGAAAATTTTGAAAAAAAAAAAAGTGTTTTTCTTTATTTCTGTTTGCAAATAAATAATCTTTCTTCATAAATTTAGGACAAAATGTATTCTTCTACATTTCTTTGGTGAAAATAACCCAAATCAGTGTTTAGTTTATTAGTCTGTAGGAAAGGTATAGAAACATACAAAAGTGACAGCAAAAAAAAGAGAGTGGTCCATCAAGTCTGCCCGCTTCTTTTTGTTTTGTTTTTATTTGGGGGGGGGGGGGTTGTTTGTATAGAGTATACAGTTCACAAACTATGGTTTATATCTGAAAATCAATCAATCCTGATGTACTGATGGCCTATCTCATTTCTTGAGGCCCAGTCAGGACAGTACAGATATCCCCCAACTGACCCTTTGTTTGGAAAGTAAATAGTCCAAGGTATTTAGTAAGCGGCATGGAGAGTTTTTTGAAGTTGTAATCTTTTGTCACGTTATTTTTGGAAATTTGTTTGGGAATTGTTTTTTTAATATACAGTATATACTGTCACCAGTGCAGTACAGCATCATCATATAACTGGTGTGGCAGTGGCAGTACAGTTGCAAGAAAAAGTATGTGAACCCCTTGGGATTACATGGAGTTTTGCATGAATTGGGCATAAAATGTGCTCTGAACGTCATCTAATCACAACAAAAGAAGAACACAGTCTGCTGAACATAATACTACACAAACATTAGATGTTGCCATGGTTTAATTGCACATAACATGCAAACATTCACAGTGCAGGGAGGAAAAAGGCCTCAGGGCCTGGACGGATTGTTGTCATTGATGGGAAAATGAATTCCAGTTTATCAAGACATTTTGCAGGAAAACTTACGACCATCTGTTCTTCAACTGAAGCTCCGCAGAGGATGGGTGATGCAACAGGACAATGACCCAAAGCATACAAGTAATTCAACAAAACAATGGCTGCAACAGCACAGAATACGCCTTCTGGAGTGGCCCAGTCAGAGTCCTGATCTCAACCTGATTGAAATGCTCTGGCATGACCTTAAGAGAGCGATTCACACCAGACATCCCAAGAATATTGCTACACTGAAACAGTTTTGTGAAGAGGAGTGGTCCAAAATTACTCCAGATCGTTGTGCAGGTCTGATCTGCAACTACAGGAAACGTTTGGTTGAGGTTATTGCTGCCAAAGGAGGGTCAACCAGTTATTAAGTCCAAAGGTTCACATACTTTTTCCTCCCTGCACTGTGAATGTTTACATGTTATGTGCAATTAAACCATGGCAACATCTAATGTTTGTGTAGTATTATGTTCAGCAGACTGTGTTCTTCTATTGTTGTGACTTAGATGATGTTCAGAGCACATTTTATGCCCAATTCATGCAAAACTCCACGTAATCCCAAGGGGTTCCCATACTTTTTCTTGCAACTGTAGGTTAAAAAAAATATATAATTTAAAAAAATGTTTCTTTTTTATGACTTTTTTTTTAACACATTGTGACCTGAGCAATATAATGTTACCATAGTAACATTGTACTACTCTGGGGAAGTGATCAGGATTTTTTTTTACACATTGTAATTGCTTATGCCATCGAATTTCACTGGTATAAGCAACCATTTTTACTGTTACTGTGTGTATTGTTGTGATTAGCACATCCTTGTTCTAGGTGGACGTCATATGATGTCCACCCAGAGTGACAAAATTACCGCCTAGCCTATTGTCAAATGACGGCTGGGGGGACTTTCATGGGAAATGTTCGTTATATTGCTCCTTAACTTGCATTGCATTAAGACCAATTAATTTAAATCACTACAATGTAGAAAAAATTGGACCTGTGCTATTTTTCCCAGGTCACAGCCAGGTCTTACCATGCATTTTGGTGCACTGCAAAGCAGATAAGTTGGATTAGAGCATTTGGGGTGCTATTCAAAATGCAACACAGCTAGCTGCAAGAGGTTCATCCAACAGACTATTAAGTTAACCTCTTGTAGGCTCATCCAGTGGACTACTGAAAGAGCTTCTTGTAGACCCAGAAAACATGGTTGTGAAGGAAAGAAAAAGTCTGCCCTTCTCGGTGCTTCTAATCTCCCTGCCCCTTTTACACGTTTTGAAGGAGACAAGGCCTTGGAGTATGATCTGATATCTGAATGAAGTGGGGTTACTGATGGCAGCCAGTCTAAGGTTTGATTGCTGAATAGGGAGGAGAGACCTCATCTGATTTGGTATCCGTCAATTATCCTGGAACTCTGAAAAAGTGAGCTCACACTACATACTGTACTCTAAATTGACATTTCTCAACCTTTTTACCCAGGAGAGGAACCCTTGAAATAATTTTCTGGTCTTGCGGAACCACAGATAAAACCAATTTATTGGGGTGGTCAGTGGGAGAATGTCTCTCTTACAGTGGTGGTCAGAATGGCAACCGTACCAACAGCTTAAAGGAAAATTGGTGCCAGGCCGCTGGCTCTGCCAAGTGGCATTAACTCCAGAACTATGTAGACACCATCAAATGGGAGGTCAACCAGCTACACATGAAGAAACCCCTAGAAACCTCTGGAGGAACCCTATTGTTCCATAGATCCCTAGTTGAGAATAGATTTTCTACATGAATAAATGAACATGGGTCAAATGCATGTGTACACTATCAATGTGAGACAAATGTCAGGGCTAGACATTTATATAAGACGTCATGGTGACTGGCAATGTCAGACATAGTTGTGTGTTTATCAGCCAGGGTGCAACTTTCACTTTCACTCATACAGGAATGCTGGGGAGAGCAAGTTCCTGCAAGATAACATTAGCACTGAGTCATAGAGAAACTGGTTCAGCTGTAAAAGATAACGAGTATTAAGCTGAAGCATGGGATATGGAGCATGTCACAATATAATCTCATGTAATAACTTTGCAGAAGCAATTCTCCATGTCAATCTGTCCAGTTTAGCTGAACTTTGGGGGGGGGGGTCTTTTTTTCTTTGGCTACATTACCACTGATTTATTTATTACAGCTACTTATATATCGACATCAATTTACAACACTTTAAATATATATTGTACATTCACATCAGTCCCTTACCCTCAAGGAGCATACCATCTAAGGTCCCTAACTCACATATACATGCTAGGGCCAATTAACCTACCAGCATGTCTTTGGAGAATATTGGAAATTGAAGTACCCAGAGAAAACCCACACAAGCACAGGGAGAAAATGCAAACTCCAGGCAGGTGGTGTCATGGTTGGGATTCAAACCAACAACCCTAGTACTGCCAGGCAGAAGTGCTAACCATTTAGCTGCTAATGATGTATGTCCATTGTATGAATGCTGGAGATACATTGTCCAGGCACTGGGCTATTACCTTCTTACACATAACGAGAACAGCCCAGAGTGTACACTGTACTGTGCATGTATCTCAGGTGGTGCACAAACTGCTAGCAGGGAGTTTTTGGAAAAAAGACATAAAATCCCTTTTAACTGTAGTGACCCTGCCAAAAGTTGGCGTGTCCCTATACCAAATTTAAGCTAGGCTGTAGCCAGCTTGGGCTGTTATTGTTATCTGGATTCACTGGGTTTCCCCTAAGCCTTGGACATTGTTTGCTTTTGTCTGTTCTTGCAGCGTGTTGTTCAATAGATAGAACAAAAAAGAAAATGATCTGTTTTATGAATGCTTATTTCACTCTGGCCATTCACTAGGAGGCTTATTTCTAGTCATGTGGGATGGAAATAAATATTTATGGAGCTCTTTTAGATGGCCACTTTCCTCCCATTCTTTGCTTTGGGAGGATGAGTATCCAGCTTCAAGCAGGGATGTCAAACTGGTGGCCCTCCAGCTGTTGCGAAACTACGAGTCCCATCATGCCTCTCCCTTTGGGAGTCATGCTTGTAACTGTCAATCTTGCAATGCCTCGTGGGACTGGCAACAGCTGGAGGGCCGCCAGTTTGACGCCCATGAGCTAGAGCCTCCCAGGCTGGCTGCTGGGGGAGGGAACATATTCAGTACAAAGTCCCATAGAGAAGGAATGAGTCTGGAAGACAGGAAGGTGGCTGTCAAGGGGAGCGTCTTCAGAAGAATCTTGTTCAGTCCAATGCTAGTCTCAGCCCAAAGATGTGCTGCTGCTGATTGCTGGTCTTGTCTTAAAGGAACACTGGTACTAATTACCAGTCTCAGCTTAAAGCTGATCTCCAGGTTTAATGTCCCTTTAAAGCCAGCTTCGCTCTTGGTAAAAGGAACTATTTACTGCACTAACAGGTACTCTTGTTGGGTGCGCTGTATTAACTGAACCAAAAGTTGGAGAGGCACTTACAAAAAATGCCAGTTTAAATCCTAAAGGATCATTATATGGGTACCATTAAACATAAAATTGCTCCGTTCAATATAAAGTCCTCTGCGACTACTAATGATATAAAACAATCTGTGTAATGATACAGAATTGTGCAAGCTTAACCACTTGAGCTCCAGAGGATTTACCCCCCTTAATGACCAGGCCTCTTTTTGCTACTTGGCGCTGCACTAATTCAACTGATAATTGCGCAGTCATGCAATGCTGTACCCAAATGAAATTTACGTCCTTTTTTTCACACAAATAGAGCTTTCTTTCGGTGGTATTTGATCACCTGTGCGCTTTTTATTTTTCACAATATAAACAAAAAAAGGCCAAAAATTTTGAAGAAAAACAATATTTTTTATTTTCAGCTATAAAAAACATATAGTAAACTCAAAGTTGGTTATAAATTTAGGCCAAAATGTATTCTGCTGTTTTTGGTAAAAAAAATCCCAATAAGTGTATATTGATTGCTTTTTGTGGAAGTTATAGCGTCTACAAACTATGGTATAAATACTGCAATTTACGCCATTTTTCTGCTATACAGCGCTGCGCTAGTTTAACGGACAATTGCGCGGTCATGCAATATGGTACATAAATGAAATTTACATCCTTTTTTTCCCCACAAATTGAGCTTTCTTTCGGTGGTATTTGATCACCTGTGCGGTTTTTATTTTTTGCGCTATAAAAAAAAAAAGGCTGACAATTTTGAGGAAAAAAAAACAATATTTTGGACTTTTTGCTATAAAACATGTCCAGTAAAAAAAAAATGCAAAAATCAAATTTAGTCATAAATTTCTGCCAAAATGCATTCTGCGACATGTCTTTGCTAAAAAAAAAAACCCAATACGTGTAAATTAATTTGTTTACGTGAAAGTTATAGCGTTTACAAATGGCAGGAAAGATACTGGGATTTTTAGGTTTTTTTTTATACTAATAATGGCAGCGATCAGCGAATTATGGCGGCAATCAGGGACTTATGGCAGCGACCAGCGACTTATGGCGGGACTGCGGGACTGCGGCGGACATTTTGACATTGGGGGGTGCTGACTTGGGGTCACTGACATCCCCAAAAACACTAATACAGTGATCAGTGCAAAAAAAAAAAACTGACACTGTACTAATGGCAATGGGGAGGAAGGGGTTAACTTTATTTTGCAGGGAAGGGTTATAGGAGTGAGGGGAATGTTTTACTAGGGGGCGGGGGTGTGTACTGGGTGGGACAAGGCTGATCGAGAAAGAGAAACTGTTCTTTCTCGATCAGCTCATCCTCGAGCTGACAGGTAAGTGACAGACAGCACAGCTACTGCAGCTGTGCTGTCTGTCACTGTTTGTCGCCGATTGCCGGGACATAGCCGCTAAGGAGCGGCTGTGATCCGGCGACTGACATCTGCGGCGGTGAACCGCGGGACAAATAGGGTGGCGGCGCGCCTCGCGCGCGCCCCCTATTTGTTTACAAAACACACGTTTTAAAACATGGTTTTGCCTGTGAGTGCCGCCCTGCCGCCGTATATGTACAGTGGCTGGGCGGCATGCGGTTACAGTGACTGGTGCTTAAATCTCTAGAAAATTAATTTATAAAAAATATAAGAATTCAGAACTGTGCAATAATAAAGTGACTAGTGCTTAATCCTCTATACAGTCAATACAGAAATGTGTAAAATTATAAAACGTCTATAGTATTAGAAAGAGTATAGTGTCTTTTATAAGTTGAGTCAAAGCATAGCCATACAACAACATATAATTTTTATAAGATTACCACTTGCCGCAGAATGTGTGGAAGTTGGAGTGCGGAAGGCCGGACCCATTAAGTGCTATGGATGTGGAGTAAGTGCACTATAATGTGTGGACACTTGTGCCGTAGGATAGAGTAATATAAGAGTATGCACAGCCATAAAAAAGTATTTTAGGTAAAACAAAGGGTTAAGAGCTTAGGGTATTTAAGGAGCAGCATGTACCAACATGGTGCTGCACCAGATGACTTCAGTATGACGAAACGGCTTGTTGCATCTCTTCCACTTTCAAACTTCCGATTGATGGAACTCAGATGGCATAGGATATACACTGCTCAAAAAAATTAAAGGAACACTTTGAAGACACATCAGATCTCAATGGGGAAAACTATCATGCTGGATATATACTGATATGGACTGGGTAATGTGTTAGGAACGTAAGGATGCCCCATCGTTTGATGGAAATGAAAATTATCAACCTACAGAGGACTGAATTCAAAGACACCCGTAAAACATGCTTCTAATGAGATGATGGATGGTGTACAGGGGTATTTCCTCCCAGATCTGGACCAGGGCATCACTGAGCTCCTGGACAGTCTGAAGTGCAACCTGGTGGCGTCGGATGGGCCAAAACAAAATATCCCAGAGGTGTTCTATTGAATTTAGGTCAGGCGAGCATGGAGGCCATTCAATGGCATCAATTCCTTCATCCTCCAGGAACTGCCTGCATACTCTCGCCACATGAAGCCGGACATTGTCGTGTACCAGGAGGAACCCAGGACGGACAATGGTTCCAAGGATTTCATTCCGATACCTAATGGCAGTCAGGGTGTTTAGCTTGTAAAGGTCTGTGCGTCCCTCCATGGCTATGCCTCCCAAAACCATCACTGACCCGCCACCAATATGGTCATGCTGAATGATGTTACAGACAGCATAACATTCTCCACAGCTTCTCCAGACCCTTTCACATCTGTCACATGTAGTCACAGTGACCCTGCTCTCATCTGTAAAAAAGCACAGGATGCCAGAGGCGGACCTGCCAATTCTGGTGTTCAATGGCAAATGCCAATTGAGCTCTATGGTGCCGGGCAGTGAGCACAGGGCCCATTAGAGGACATCAGGGCCTCAGGTCACCCTCATGAAGTCTGTTTCTGATTGTTTGGTCAGAGACATTCACACCAGTGGCCTGCTGGATGTAATTTCACTGCTCTGGCAGTGCTCATCCTGTTCCTCCTTGCACAAAGGAGCAGATACTGGTCCTGCTGATGGGTTAAGGACTTTCTATGGCCCTGTCCAGCTCTCCTAGAGTAACTGCCTGTCTTCTAAAATCTCCTCCATGCTCTTGAGACTGTGCTGGGAGACACAGTAAACCTTCTGGCAATGGCATGCATTGATGTGCCATCCTGGAGGAGTTGAACTGCTTGTGCAACCTCTGTAGGGTCCAGGTATCACCTCATGCTACCATTAGTGACAGTGACCCTAGCCAAATGCAAAACTAGTGAAAAATAGTCAGAAAAGACGAGTAGAGAAAAAAATGTCAGTGGCCTCCACCTGTAAAATCATTCCTGTTTTGGGGGTCGTCTCATTGTTGCCCATCTAATTGTTGCCCATCTAGTGCACCTGTTGTTAATTTCATTAACACAAAAGCAGCTGAAACTGATTAACAAACCCCACTGCTACTTAACTGACAATATCCCAGAAGTGTAATTGACTTGATGCTATACTTTAATTAAAAAGTGTTCTTTTAATTGTTTTGCGCAGTGTAGTAAAACATGCACTGCAGCTTGTAGTTAATGGAAGCATTTGAATACTATAAGTGGATTTTAATTGCTTTTATTTTCTAAATAAAATGGAATTACGCTATTGGAGGCTGTCTCCGGCTCTGTTTCTCCCTTACATGCACGCATATGTGAAGAGCAACAGCGGGAAGTCTTTATGTAGAGCGAGGATACGAGAACCAGACTGGAGTGGAGAGCACCCATTTTTAAGTGCTTAAGACCTTCTTATAGTGCATAAGGGGTCAAAAAGTTTTGGTGAGTGTGGTGGAAAAGGAGGGGAGCACAAAGTGGATTGCACACAAAATTGAAGAATGTGAAGTTTCTTAGCACCAATCACTTTAATTTGCACAAGTGGCTTTGTTGTATAAAAACTCTGTTACGAGGACTTTTTATAATTTTGCACATTTCTGTATTGATTGTATAGAAGATTAAGCACTAGTCACTTTAATATTGCTCAGTTATGAATTTTTATATATGGATTTTATAAAGATTTAAACACCAGTCACTTTAAGTTTACACAATCTTGTATCATTGAATGCAGCAATTTTATGTTTAACCTCCCTAGCGGTATGATTATGTCAGTATTTCTGGGCTCAAAGCAGTACATTGTTTTCAATGGAAATATGTTGTTTTTTTATTGTAGGCCTGTAATTTTTAGGAATACCTCAGTGAAATCTGTCCGAACAAGAGTCTAGTAAACATCCTGGGTATGATAAAATTTGAAACACGAAATCATAAATTATAATCTAATAAATAATAAAAAATAATAATATAATAATAATACATTTTATTCAATACTGTAATCAAACCAAAAAACACTGAAATTTGAAATATAGCGTCAAGTTCCCACATCACTGATCTCAGTCGCAGAATCGTTTTCAGTGTCTGATGACGAATTTTCCCACGAATCATTATCACTCAATTCTGCAAGTAGTTCTGATTTACTATCACTGTTTTCTAGCTTGTCTAAAACCGCTTTTGACATAAAGGGACGCTTTTTGGACACCATGGACGTTTCTCAGTTTCCAGGCAGAAAGAACGGTAAAAATGCAGGCAGGGCACAGGACAAAGCACTCGGGACAAAATGTATGTGAAATGGTTTGATACAGTAATGTAATACGATCAGATTTTAGTGTATTATGGGTATGTAAAATTTTGACATTTTTTTAATTTCCCACTGGTTCTGTCCCCCGTACATCCCAACGCTCGCAGGGAATGGAACCCAGAAGGAGGACATGGCTAGGGATGCAGCAGGAGGACAGCGCAGGACCATGGGACAAGGTAAATGATCCAGAGATCCCAGAGCAATGCTGCAGTGTAATCCCGAGTGTAGCTCGGTGTTACCGCTTCTGGTACTGAAACTTAACCCCGAGCTACACTCAGGAATACCACCAGGGGGGTTAATGGTACCCATTTTTTGTCAGTGCCACACCGACTTTACAAAACTCTGGTTCTTGAGTATGCCATCCAGTTTTGGTCACCAGTCCTCAGGAAGGATGTGCTGGAACTGGAGAGAGTCCAAAGAAGGGCAACAAAGATAAAAAGGGGACTGGAGGACCTCAGCTGGGAGGAGTGACTACAATCATTAAGCCTATTCTCCCTGGAGGTTCAAATGATAAGCCCCTTACTATTAAAGCAATTTTGTCACTCCCACAATTTATCTGTTTCCCTCTGGCTGCCCAGGGGTAACCCAACCCCCCCAAGGAGAAAGAAAATTATCTAAGGCCTTGGGCAGATAAAAGCTATTTTTCCATACTTATAGGATCTCTTTTTCTTAACTTGACATATACAGTACTTCAGTACTACAGTAACCGCTGTTAGTTTACTTACTGTAACTTTTGTACAGCTACACGCCAAAAAGGAATTCGACTAGTAATATTTTTATATAAACTGGCCACAAAACATAAACCTAATTCAGTCTCAGACAAACATTTCTGTTACAAACTCTACTCATTCTCAAAATGGGAAAAAGGGAACGTTTCGTACCAAAGACACGTCATACCCCCCATTCTTTCAGATAGGCAGAAGTAGAACCAAACCTTCATGGGTAACAGACATGATTTCATGCATTCATAGACATTTACAATGGGCAACATTTAATATAAAATACAAGATACTGAAAGAGAATAAACCACTGGAGTTTGCCGTTTATAGGAATCACATTTCATTATGTTTCTGAAATCAATTACAAACTGTAAAGAAATAGCGTTTCACGTGATCCGGGCAAAACGTTTATTTTTTTGTATTTTTGCAAGTGTTTGAATAATAGGCAACACATAGTTTACAGCCGCAAATACTATTTCTACATAGAAAGCACTTTTATTTATACATCAGACCTACAGTGTAATATAGAGGGCTGTGAAGAAATAGAGGGCAGAGAATTTGTGTTGAAAGGGGAAAGGATGTAAACTAAAATTTTCCAAAAATAAAAATGTGAATTGAAGATAAGTATATTAACATAATTAGGTACATATGTAGGAATGAAAGCGGTAGTAAACACTGCTTGATGACGTGTATCTACAGTAAAGCTCCCCTGTACTGTACAAGGACTATCTCCTAAACTTGCACCATTTAGGAGATATTCACTATTTCTGCAGCCAGTGACATCACCAGCGCATGCACACTGCACTCTGAATGGACGGCATGCTGAGTGTGCTGTCCATTCAGAGTGCCATGTTGCGATTATGGCTCCCAGTCAAACGGCAGGAGCCTGCAAACCCTCTGTTTCTGCACAAAGCACTAAAAAACATATTGGTGTGAACGGAGACTAAGGCTAGGTTCACATCTGTGCAGGTGGTGCCGCTGCGAAAATCCTTGCAACCGCACCACCCGCACAGAGAAATGTGGACTCGCGGGCGGGTGTCATTAGTTCTAATAGCACGCCGTCCGCACTGGAAAACGCAACCGTACTGGGAACTGAGGTTCCCATGTGGGCTGCGTTTTCGGAAGAAGTGCAGGGACTTCTCTACGTGTCATGGGGCACGGGTGTCCATTCAAATGAATGGGCTCTCGTGCCCGCGCAAAACGAGTCCGCACAGCCACATATATGTGAACCGGGGGTAAATGAGAACCTTCACAGTCATAAGAGAGAACTGAGAACGGGTACAAAATTCACAAATAATAGAAGCCGGTAAGTGATTCATCCTTTTGGTATCCACTCAAGGCAAAACACCAATTTTTTGGTTGACCAACTTTTTGATTTCCCTACTTTCTCAATAATGCAAAATGTTTGTTTTTTTTAATTCATGCAGAACATAAAATGTTTCTGATTTATGGACTGTAGAGCTAACCATTGGAGTTACTTTTCCTTAATGACCAATCAGAATCAAATGTG
The DNA here is from genome assembly GCF_062004578.1 of Staurois parvus. Taxonomy (NCBI): domain Eukaryota; kingdom Metazoa; phylum Chordata; class Amphibia; order Anura; family Ranidae; genus Staurois; species Staurois parvus. The sequence goes on along the minus strand of NW_028318360.1, from coordinate 886,792 downwards.
CACTAAATGCATAAATCTGATTAGTGGCTATGAAAAAAAACTTCAGTTCTTAGAACTTGTTGATGTCTAAAGCCCAGTACACGCTATGAGAAAATCAGACGAACGATTGTTTGGTTTTCCTTGATGTTTCACAGCAGGTCAAAACTGAGGAGGGTACTACTTGTATGAAATTTCTCATACGACAAAGGCTTTTTTTTGTTGTTTATTGTTTCTGATCATGCACAGTCTTTTGTCTCCAATTTTCTTTCGGAAATTTTCATTTGGAAAGTCTGATTCGGGTGTCGAAAGTTGTGTACACACAATACAAAAATCGAAGATCATTCCTCATTCTGAATTTTTCTTCTGATTTTCTCATAGTGTGTACCCCACCTAAGACACAATGGGGTATTTTGATCTACCTTTAAATACTGGTTTGCACTTGGAGTGGGGGAATTCTCTTCTCACAGCTCTCCTCATTTTAAAGTGCATCCCTATCCAATTTGTGTTCTGGTTTGAATAGAATAGGAAAGGGTTAGATCCTCTGTCAGGTGTTCATGGTTGTCTTGGTTCTCACAGGGGAAAATCAACTTTTCTATTTGCCTTGGTGACCATGGCCAACAGCACAGAAAGGGGAAGGCAAATTGTACAGTTGCCAGTGAAACAGGAGGTGAAGGGAAATGAAATGAAGGGGGCACTCTGTATGTCTGGAGGAAAAGAAATGTAATCTCCAAACACAGAAAGGTTTCTGCACAGTGAGAGCTGTGAAAATGTGGAATAGGCTCCCTCAAGAGTTGGTTCTGGCCAGCTGAGTGGATTTCTTTAAAAAAGGTCGGGATTCTTTCCTAGATACACAGAATATAACTAGTTACTATTTTTAGGTAAAGTTGATCCACGGAATATCCGATTGCCTCTCGGGGGATCAGGAAGGAATTTTTTCCCCTGCAGGAGCAAATTGGATCGTGCTTTGCTGGGTTTTTTGCCTTCCTCTGGATCAACTGTTGGTGTTTTTTTAATGGTTGAACTGGATGGATTTTTGTCTTTTTTCAGCCAGACTAATTATATAACTATGTTCCAGTGGGGACACATGTTCTGATGACAACAGTCGAAGAAGGGACTTCTCTCTTTGGAGATATTTCCTCTTAATTCCAGTTGCATCTCTGACACATAAAATTAAGGGAAATCGCTCCACTGGGACAAAGACACCAAATTTAAAGTGGATCTTCACCCATATTTGCAACTTATGCTGATCATAATGACCCATTGAAGTACAATAACAAATGGATGTTATCAATATTTTATATTATTTACAAGTACTTTTTTTCTTATAAATAGCCAGCACTTCTGGTCCTGGCCACCTAGGCCATTACGTCATTATGCGATCCCCCTGGTATCCTAATCATCTAATCTCATGGTATTTCCAGGCAGGAGATCGGGAGGAGCAAAGCGCTGGTCAATGACACTAATGTGCATGCGTGAGAAATGGAAGTGCATGCTGGGTAGACAGCTGCACTAGATCCCAAAACTCACTGGTGCCAGGTTCAGACGCCCATAACCTCATAGGAGTTCTAAAAATTTGTTACTCTATTCAAAATTCAAATTGAAATTCTGGCTAGAGATACACTTTATGAAATATGCTTTTTAACTAAGTATGTTTTCTTCTTGAGAACCCAATTAGGAAAGCACTGGTCAGCAATTCAGAGGAATTGTATGTTTCGCACACTTGATTGTAACCAACCAGGACTCTCTACATGAATTGTATGGCGTGTCATGAACTCTGCCACGTCCCTTTATACAGTAATGTAATACAGGTGTTTTCAAAGTCAGCCTATTGTTGACAGAAGTGGGATTGTCAGACGATACGGTCATTCTGGTTTCTGTAGACACCATGGGGACAAAAACCACAAATATGTATACACAGCACTCTTGTATTAAAATGGGAATTAGAAAGTTGCTAAAGCTACAGCTAACTGGTTAAAGGTGATGTGACACACAGGGTTTAGTGTATTAAAGGGTCAATAATAATAATAACTGGGTTTATTTCTCCCGAGGAGCCAATGAAATTCAAATTTGTTTTTCCAAACAACATTTGAATTCCAAAAGCTTAAGATCTCATGTACACGGGGCCTAAGAAATGCCATTTTTACAAGCATTTGGCGTTTTTTTTTCCAGCCTGTAAACCTCTCTGTAAGTGTATGCGTCCATGAACACATAGGCATGTACAGGTGTATTAGAAGAAGAGTGTTTACAGGCTGAAAAAGAAACCCGCAATTCAGGAGAGGAGCTGAAGTGCAGAAAAAAAGGCTGAATGTGCCTAAGCAGGGCCGTGGATAAGGGGGTACCACCAGTTCTCCTGTACGGGGCCCAGGTCAGCAGAGGGGCCCAGACAGTGGGTGAATGGGATGTGGGCAGGGAGAGTGATCGGCACAGCGGGGGGCTATTACTGGATCCCGATCCCCTGTATGGCTCTCTCTGCAGCAGCTGAAAGCTGGCTTCTTCCCTCTCCCTCCTGCTGGCTTTCAGCTGCTGCAGAGAGCTATACAGGGAAATGGTTACAGTAATTGCTCCCCCGGTGCACCCAGCACCCTCCATGTACACCATACAGTTCCCCCTGCTGCCCCCACCCCTGTAATGTTGCCAGCTTCCCTCCTCTCATTCCCATCAGCAGCTGCAAGCATACAATAGGATCCTTCAAGTTGGAGAGTGGGGAAAAGGTCCGGTAAATATGTCACATATACCAGTCCCTTCCTTTCCTAAATGAACACAATGAGTAATTGGTACCAATGAATTACTGTGTTCATTCATAATTGAAGCATAGTAAACTGTGTTTTTTGTAGGAATGGCTGTATGGGGCCCTGTGGTTTGGGTTGGGCCCTGTCAGGTTTACTGTATGGTTTCTAACAGCAGCCCTACGCCTAAGCACGTGTATACGCTCCTAAGTGCAAGATGTGTTTAGGCACATTTGAGCGGTAATGCATTCCAATGGCCAGAATAAATCAGTATTCTGCCTGATGGAATCCATGAATGCTCAAATGCTTGATATGACTAAAGGCGTCTAAACTCATGTTCAATATATGACTTTAGGCTTGTTTTTCTAAGCAGCTTTTCTCCTGCCAGGTGTTCTGGTGTTCAGAGGGGTTTAAACAGATGCCCTGTGTGCATGAAGCCCAAGAGTCCATTTACACTGCTGCCTTTTAATCTACACATTGCAACATGCTAAATTGCATGTCCAACTTCCCTATATTGAAAATATTGTCTGTTCCCATTTCAGCGCAGCAGTGCAGTGCAATGTGAAAAATATGACATTTAGATTGTAAGCTCCATGAGCGGGGCCCTCCATTTCCTTCTGTATTGAACTGTGTTGGAATTGTACCATCCCTCTTTATATTGTAAAGTGCTGTACAAACTGTTGGCGCTATATAAATCCTGTGCAATAATAAAATAATAATGTCTGTTTTTAATGCATTTTCATGCATTTTAAAGCAGATGAAAGTCAATAGAAGCGCATCAAAATGCATATAACATGTTTGAGGCATTGGCAATAGGTATTAACAAGCCTTGGTCAATCATTGTTTACCCCAGCCTTTTTCAACCAGAGTGCCATGGCACATTGGGGACCCTTCGAGTTGTTTCAGGGGTGCTGTGGCAACATGCCTAAAAATTGCCCAAAAAATTGTATACAAGCCAGCAGGTGGATCGAGCATGTCTTTTAGTTATACAAAGCCATAGGTTTTCCTTGTGCACCATTACAACCTTCTAGCCGCCTGTGTCCTAACAACCAATGACGTCATTGGTTGATAAGGAAGACTCGGGCCCATGCACTACATCCTTGTTTGCTCCTCCCCCACCCCTCTCTATTAGCACTGGGGGTCACATTAGCTGAGTGAGAGAAACTGAGGGAGAAGAGAAACATTGGAATACTAGTCAGTACCAGTGTGCACAGGCATGTTTGCTTTGCAACCTCTAACGCTGGGTGTCCTACATGTGTGAATATTGCTGCATTATGTAAGGCTATTAGTTTTGTCTTTACATTTTGGAATAGGATGCCGTGAGATTCTGCATAATTGTAAAGGGTGCCTTGACTGAAAAAAAGTTTGAGAACCACTGGTTTACCCTATCGAATCCCAATTCTAATTTAAAAAAAAGTTTGAGAACCACTGGTTTACGCTATCGAATCCCAATTCTAATTTAAAAAAAAGGTTGAGAAACACTGGTTTACCCTATCCACTCCAAATTCTAATTTAAAAAATGCTTTGAAAATGTGCATCAACGCATCCACACCCAAAGGAAACTAATTTTGACACGTGGAAACGCATCTACCTAACACCAAAAAACAACTGCACCTTTACACATCAACAAAGATCTACATAAACCCTGGTGACTGTGAGAGCAAATACACAAACATAAAAGTATTAGAGTAAAAAAAGACAAAAAAACCTTTTTGTGTTTATCCCAAGAATGTTTAAATGGTAAGTCCACTGTGCTTTAAAGTGCATTTATTACCTTTTTCCTGACTTAAAGTGACACTAAACTCTGGTTTAAATTTTTTTAAATTATTATTATAGGTACTTATATAGCGCCATCAATTTGTGCAGTGGTTTACATATATATTGTACATTCCTATCAGTCCCTAACCCTCAAGGGTTGTACAATCTAAGGTCCGTAACTTACATTCATACATACACATACTAGGGACAATTTAGACAGCATCCAATTAACCTACCAGCATGTCTTTGGAGTGTTGAAGGAAACCAGAGCACCCGGAGGAAACCCACGCAGGCACAGGGAGAACATGCAAACTCCAGGCAGGTGGTGCCATGGTTGGGATTTCAACTAGCGACCCTAGTACTGCCAGGCGGAAGTGCTAACCATTTAGCCACTTTGCTTCTGTACAAGTATGTATTCTTCAGGGCCCTTTCATAGTACAGTTAAACAACACAAATAACAAAATAGTTTTTTACTATTTTTTTCCATATGTCATGTTCAGACCAGAATGTGGTGTTTCTCTGTGTTCCAGAATAGTGCGATATTAGGCAACATGTTTTGATATATCTGCATGGTCCCACAGCAAGCACTGTGTACCGCTCACGTAAAGTTCTGTTTAAACAAAATCAGGGAGCACTGCGTTGTGATAAAATGCGTATTGCACTACCCCCTGCCACATGGCTCTTCAGCTCAAGACGCCGTGCTGAACAGGACCTATCTTGAAGTGTGACTTCTATTGCTCCCAGTTGCCTCCAAATCTCCTAATTCCTTTTATTTACTGATTTTTCCACTGTGATTTTTTTTCCAGAGACTGGGCCCTAGCTATTAGTTGGTCTATCTGTCAGGTGCATTCCTGTTTTTTGTGCATATTGATAGAGACTAAGGAGCCTCGGATCACACATTTATGGGCCTCCCAAATCAGGACTGGAAGAGGACTCAGCATTTTCCAAGAAGTAATTCTGTAGTAGGATATTAATATCTGTCTGTATCTTCAGTATTTGCAACAGGGACTCATTCATTCTCCAACTCCAAGTAAGAGGCCTGGATGAGGTCCCATCATAGTCCATGGCCAACAGTATTGGGGCATGATCCAAAAAAGAATTGATGAGTGTAGGCAGGTGCAGTCTCTTTTCAGCACTGCAGATGGTGCTCAACAGCAGTGGCACAGCAGAGGGAGAGGAAGTCAAGAGGAACATATTTCTCTATGGTTTCCTGGATCACTGGGGATGCTGCAACCCCATGTGAATCTGGTGGACATCTTAGGTCAGGCAGAGTCTGTTTAAGACACTGGCTCCTGGGCTTGGTGCGCATTTTTGCTAGTGGACAGGACAGGTTACCCATCTGTCAGAGAAAGTTCATAGTAGTAAGGAAATGTTCTGGTCAAGTGAGCTCAGGATAGGGGCACACTATCCTTTCTAGGAATACTTTCCCTTTGGGTTTAGACTTGCCAGGCCACATTCCATCCTCTGGGACAGACACTGTCGGTGCATCAGAGCCTGCTCTGCTCTACATTTTGGCCTTAAACTGAATGTTTGAGGCTCAGAGCCTCCCCACTGGGCTGTTGTTTCTTTGAGCTGTTCCTTTAATACAAGTTTGCTGATTGTGGTGACTTGAAAGTTATTGCAACTAAACCATGTCATGGAAAATGTAATTCCTGTACAGGAAAAGGGAAAACGACTTTGTTCATTGCCACATAAAACTTTGTGTAATGAAAGTCTTTGAGTTAAATGTTCATTACAGTGGAGTTCCGGTGAAAATAAAAAAATAAAAGTCAGCAGCTACAAAAACTGGACACTTACCTGTCACTTGATCCTGCGTTGTCCCCGCTGCAGCCAGTTTTACCGGCCTCTCTGTGTTCCTTGTGAAGGCATCCTCAGTGTGGGCACCTAGCTATGACAGCTTGTGGCTTTACAGCTGGGTGATTACTGCGCATGCGCAAGAAGCACTGCACTTTGTGAATGATCCTGTAGTCTTCTGAGACCTGTCAGGTGTCCCAGAAGACTACGGGGAGGGAGGGGGGAGGACAACTTCCGCTTCCAATCGCCTAGGCAATTGCAGTGGAACTTGCAGCGGATACCTGTCAGTTTCGGGTAACTTCTCCCCAAAGGTGCCAATCCTTAATGGGGGGAGTAGGGGACCAATCCTTAAAGCAAAACATCCCCTTTTGGTTGGAGCTCCGCTTTAAAACAGTTCCCCGACTTAAAGATGAGCTTTCACAGCATGTAGTAATAAAGCAGAGTTTCTCTCTGAAGGGTTGTCCCATAGCGCTACACACCATGGCCCCTACTTGTAGCATTAGCAGTGGAGGCTGAGTGGTGCAACCTCTACCAGCCAGCATTCCTCTGTTATCTCATTGCCAGTAACAGAATGAGATCCTGCTGGACACATAGCACGAATCTAATGTATGTCCTATGTCAACTCCTTCACTCCCATAACATAAAATAATTGGCAGCTCAGGCATAATTTATAGAGGTGAGAGTCCATTCCTGCTGGTACTCTGGTACCCTTGGTGGTAAAAAGATGGAACACAGCGGCCCTTCCTTCTCTTAAGTTTCTGTGGAAACAACAGCAGCAGAGCAGACTCTCAGACCTTAGCCTTCCCCCAATTTATATCACAGGTGGGCCGATTGAAGCCCTAAAAGACTGCAAACTGGGATTAGACACATTAACCCCTTCCCAACTCAGCCTGGTCCAGTCCCTAGATTGCTAAGCAGTTTTCATGGTATGTTGCGGGCTCTGTAGGGAAAGGGGTAAGTTGGGCTGCACAAAGTGGTCATTGTGAAGGAACTAAGAACTGAGTCTTCCATCATCATCAATAGACCAACTGCTTGGGGCTGCAGTTCCATTGGCCAGGTAGAGTGTTGTTCCCTTGTGCAGTGCCTGGAGCTACCAGAATAGCAAGGCCTCATAAGTAAGTGTGTTTCCCTGACAGTATATTATTGTGGAAAATGCTTGGTTAGGGAATGTCGGCCAGGGTCTTGAAAGGACTTACAAACATATGAACATTCCCCAGTGCAACCAAATCAGGCACCATAAGACTGAGTATAAAAACAAATGAGATACTATCTAGTCCAAATAGAGAAGGACAGAGTAAATAGCAAAGTTAATTACATGGTGTGAATTTTTACTGCACTTTGAGCTCCCTGTTATTACTTTCATTATGAGTAGATATTTAGCTTAGAGACGAGCCAGATGTCTTCCAGCCCGGTGATGCTGCTGCTGCCTATGTGGTTAGAGGTCACATTACAACTGGTTCACTCTGCACATGGCCTGGCCCCAATTCTAGCTCATGAATCTGCCATCCACCCTTAGAATTATTGTGCCTGATAAACTGACTGTAGGCTGACCTGGAACAGATACCAGTATATCTTTCTGATATATTAACTGCAGTTTGACATTTGGTATTGATTTAAAAAGAAAACAAAGTGTTTATTAATGATATAACAAAGATATCATTGTAATAAAGATTATATCAGTTTGCAGAAACCTCAGTGGGTACCATGTATATTTTAGTATAAGATACCTAACTCTTAGGGGCAGAGTAGCACACCCCAGGAAGCTCTACAAACTTGTGAGCCTTACTTGATTAGGGGTTGTGCTCTTCTCTCTACAATGGCTCTGCTTTTCTAGAAGTTGCAGACCTTCCAACATGACCCACTTTGCTAGGCACAAAAAACTCATTGAAGACCTCACCAGTTCCATTAAATGCTCAGATCCAATGTTTTGTTCCATGTGGTTTGTTGTTCCATGTAGTTTGTTGTTCCATTACCATTCTCCTTTCTTCTCTCTGTCACCCTTCTCCTTTTTTTCTACTTTTGTTCTGTGACGTCAATTAGGTCCTAGGAGTTCTTCTCAGTCCCTCAGCTAAACCTGTCCTCTTTTCCAACTTCCCTGAACCGACATCCCCACCAGTTACCTTTAGAGTAATGCATCCCTCCCCAGATCCCCTATACTGCACACCCTTTTTTTAAGAACATAGCTCTCCTATTAATGGCAACAAACAAGATGTAATGTAGCATTCTCATATCGAAAGGTTCTTTTGACTTGTCTTCAATGATATCAGTGTAGTGCTTATCCCCCCTGAAGAGGAGCCCATACTTTTCTGGGTCCCCTGTTTCCAGTGTCCACAACCCCACAAACAAAAAAACTGTATATAAAACAGTAGCAAATGGTGTATACAGTTGGTAAACACAATATATATATATATATATATATATATATTACAGTAGCAGATAGGATAGCAAATAGGATATACCATTGCTAATAAGGCAAAGATCCAGAGAATGACCCTTAAACCCTGCCTAAGGGCAATGTTCTAATAACAGTCTGTCAGTCTATATAAAACACACTTTCCCTGCAGGCCACTATGTTGGGGCCCAGACCAGGTGCTAGAGCACTCAAAATACGTTTCTCCTAACATGGGTATAGGCACCAATACTGTGACCCAAGCACACAAAACTATTCCTCTCTAATGGGTGCATAAGGGTTTCACCAGCGGCCTCCAATCAACTCCTAGATTGACAGTTGGGCTCCCTCTGTTTTACTTTGGTGGCTCAATGAAGTCAGCAACAGCAGCTTTGCCCCCAACAATCAGGCAGCAGCCATTTGTACTAAGAGATGTCTGCTACTCCACTTCTCTGTGTCCTTTATGTGGGGGCAAAGCATTCTGTTAACATGATCTGTCTCCAACTATGTCCTCACCACATCAGCCTCAAGCTCTGGAACAGACCTTCCTTTTCCTCTCTACAGAGTTCTGGTGATGCTGAAATATGCAGTCCCTCTTCAAACATCTAAAAACATAGGCTCAATCTGTCTGAGAACTACATCTCCCAGAAGTCATAATTGCTCCCAGCAAGCACTGTCCTTCCCACAATTCACAGCAGCTTAAATTCCTCTTCCTCTCTGTGATCCTGGGTGGTGGGTGGGGCTTTTCTTCAGCCCTCTCCATGGCTGCATAGAACCCTGCTGATGGCTGGTGCTTTTTCTCTCTCTGCCCACAGCCACTCCTGTCCTTAACAGCTTGACAGTAGGAGAGGAAGTACAGAGCAGCAGCACTGATAGTAGTCCAGTCCCTGCTGTCAGAAAGTGCAGAACTATGGGCCAGGGGCTAAGTAAAAAAATATCTTGGACAATGAGTTTGTCCATTAAAGTCAAGTTCTGATGTCAATGTTTTACATAAATTAGACTTTATTGTGTAGTGCTCTTATTGTCTCCTGATTGCTGTTGGCTTTGTAGCTTCCAACGTTAAAAGCACTACATCCTTAGGTTCCTAGGTTGTTAGAAAAGATTTACCTGATTTGGCTTTCTATAGACCTCTCTGGAAGTTTAGAAGAAAAATTGGAATCGATTCCGTCTGCCAATTGATTTAGACTTCCCCTAATGATCTCTTCTCTCTGTAGCCACAAATATGGTTTGCCCATGGTGCCCAATGTTTAGTGTCTATAGGTACATCATAGGCACGTTGGAAATGTACTGTTCTTTGGGAATGGCACTGGGAGTGCCTGGTCATTGGACAAGCATTAAAGTGACACCAAAAGATATCCTTATTCTCCAAAAATAATCCATACACATCCAGTACTCAATGACCCTGTAATCAATTTTTTTGTTAAATAATTTCTTAATGTGTTTTGCTGTCTCCTTGTAATGTCCTCCGTGGGCTCCTGGACTTCTGTTTGTTTGAGACAAGCAGTGTATATTGCAGCCATGACCTCTGCTCTATGCACATTACAAATCCTATAGTTCATATTGCCTAGTCTGTCGCAGAAGTGAGCAAGAGAGGTTGGCTACGTTCCTACATACAGCAAAACCATGGAGAACGAATATAGACATCCTGTAAAAAGATAAATCACAACAGCAAAAAAAAAAATTGAAATTCAAGGCAGCTGAGAGCAACTGAAGTTAGTTTTTTGAGTTAAGAGTTCATATATTAATGGATTTTTTAAAACCAGAGTTCAGTATCACTTTAAAGAGTGTGTATTGAAATACTATTATCTATTGGCAGCGTTAACTCCTCTACAGGCCAATATGGCAATGTTCCAAATTGCTAAGGTATTTGGAGTCGAGGAGTTTAACACTCTTCTAAAGAGACAGTTCAAGCAATGATCTGCTGTCATGAATCACAAACAAAGCATTAGCCCATGGTTCTCAAAATCTGGTGACTAGTGATCTGTGCATTTCCAAATTCATACGTTATTTATCTTGTAATAAAATCAATACCTGGAAACAAAATATATTATATTTGTGCTGCTGCTGAACTTGCAGGGGCGGACTGACAACTCATCGGGCCCCCGGGCAATAGGGGATCATGAGGCCCCTGTGTCCTTGCCCACACTCAAAGCACACCCAAAAAGCCCATAAAAAAGGTGCCTGGGGCATTTCATGGGGCCCCCTACTGACCCCGGGGCCCTCGGGCAGTGCCCGAGTGCTCGAATGGTCAGTCCGCCCCTGTGCTGAAGAATTTTTGCATAGTACTCTATGCTCAACATCCTCACAGTTCCCATTCACAGACATTCCACGTATAATTTAATATCATACACTTTTAAAGCATGTTCGCATGTTGTGCATATAATGCATGTTCACAGATGCTTTCTGTCTTTTATTAAGTTTGAAATAAAGTTATGGAAAAAGGAAGCCCTGCCACCTGGTATGGGTTGCACTCCCACTTGGGTTCCAGCTTGCTTCCTCATGTGTGCTTGGCATTCTTTACCAACACCCTCTCCAACTGCCTGGTGTGTTTTTCAAATGTCTTGGAGAAGATGATGATATCACTGAGGTAAACAAGCACAGACTTTCGAAATTGAAATCTTCAAGACACCTTTCCATTAGAAGCTGGAGAGTGCTTGGGGAGTTACTGAGATGGAAGGGCATGCGATTGCATTTGAATAGTCTGAAGGCGGTTTTCTCTCAGTCCTGGTCCCGCACCTGGACTTGTCAGTAGCCACTCTTCGGATCGAAAGTGGAGAAGAACTTGCCTTGTCTGAGGGTAATTAGGGATTCCTTGACCCGATGAAGTGGGTAGGTGTCCCAGTGGGTACATGCTTTGAGCTTACAGTTGTCCACACAGAACCATAGACTACCATCCTTCTTTTGCAGGAGTAACTACTTGACCTCTTGGCACAATGCTGAGGGTATGTAACTGTACTGCTCTCGGATGTATGGTGTGTCTCCCATGTGTATGGGGTGGTCAATGGCTTCGGTGAACCCATACTCCTCAGGACTGTTGGTGAACACTAACAGATGTTTTTCCAGCAGCTGGTGAAGCAGTCTTTGTTGGGGCAGAGAAAAGTCTTTAAAGGGGATATCCAGCTGCTCCATTAGGGACCTATATTGTGTCTCATGCCAAAAGACTATGGCTGCCAGTAGAGGGGTGCAGATTGCTTCCACCACTGATTGGGCCTCTGAGATAGTGTTGAGGTACCACAGATAAGTCAACCAAGATGGTGTGTCTAGCGCTGTTTCCAGGTTGATGAGTTTTACTGAGACTCTTCCCTGATAAATCTTCGACAGGGTACGGCCCACCAGCCACTCCCCGGATGTTTCAATATCATTGCGAGGTTCTACCATAATGGTGGCCCCCTGTAATTTCTGGTGGGTCCCAACAGGGAGGAACCAGACCACCTCCTGCAGGGGTAGTTTCTAAAAAAATATTTATATTATATATAAAAGTCCCAAGTGAAGTGTCCTTAGGTACAATAGGAGTTCCTCACTGATACGACTGTGATAACCAGCAATCATGAAAGAAGTGACATCTGTGTGAGAAAAATCATCCGTGACAATCCTCCACCACTATGCACTCACCAGAACTACAATAAAACCAGGCCTTGAACAAAGAAATCCCTCTGGGAAATATGTGGCTCCTCCGCAATTGAAATATCACATGGTATGCCAATATAGGATCCTGTAGGAAGTGCTCGCAATACGATCCCAAGAACAGCGGTATATAATGTAGTATTTATTGATAAAATTGAAACAAACATATCCATGTAGAAATGACAATAAAAACAATCGGCTGCACTTACAAAGATGGCCGCCAGACCATCAACATGGGCATGGTGGCGTGACATGAGCACATAGGCTCCTCCCTCTTTATATAAAATATAAATATTTTTTGTTTATTATTAGCTTATTTTATGAGCACATATATGACCACGATTTATGATATGTTTCAATCTATTGACTGTATATAATATTTGATTTTAACACTGCACTTATTTTATAATTTCTGTGGATGAGGGGGTTCATTTTTTTGTGCTAGCTGCTTTTTATTGATTCTGCAGCGCTCACTTGTATCGACTTATTTTCAAGAGTAGTTTCTGCTTGGGGGGTGTACGGACCACTCATACTTGTTCCAGCTGCTTCTTGATTGCCCTGCACTGGGCCTCTAAGGCCTGGAGAACCTGGAGCCACATTGCTCGCAGGCCACAGCCATGGGCCCACTGTCCCAAATGTTCATATTTGCCAAACAGATGGGGTAAGTCCAGGTCTTTCAAGACATTCATGGTACTGCACATCAGGTACTGCTGGTTGACGAGCCCGTGGGTCACCACCACCTGTATCTGCTCCACCACCTGGTCTTAGATATGAATACTCACCCAGGTTATACCTTTGACCAAGATGGGTAGGTTACTGGCTGTTCTGAGGGATAGCCAGCAGGGGTCTAATTGTACTCATGCTTCAAATCTCTGCACATAAAAATCATACTCCATGACCGTGACCTCTGACCTTGTGTCATTCAGGCATGGGACTTCCTGTCCATTGATTAAGGTGGCTATCTATGGGCTCAGTGCAACCGAGTTGTTGCTGTTCACAACAACAACACACTATACAGTAGTGATACAAGAACTGCACATAAGGCCTAGTAACTCTGGAACACTAACCCCAAGTGCAACATGGCAATCATATGGCTCTCAGCAGCAATGTCTTATAGCAACTTTTTCCAGCAGCACAGATCAGTGACCATTAGTCCTAGCAGGCTTCCAGCAATTAGTAGCAATGATTCTCTGCAGCAGCCCTGAGCACAGTCCACCCCTAAATTCTGAGCACTCAGGCTCACAGCAGTAGGCACCACTCTACTATCTGGGCCTACACCTGCAGTGCCTGTGGGTCTCAGCACAACTGTCTCCTGTCAGACAGTGAGCAGGGCATAGGTTGGTCTCAGTCTGTGGCCAATTCTAGTCTTCCTGGCCCTGCTGGCCAGTTAGGTTTCTCCTTGCCCCCATTACCAAGGCTGGGTTCAGTGCTTTGGTTGTAGCAGATCAGATTCAGTAGGAATCAGAGTCCTGAATCCTACTCTTCTGTCTCTGCCTGTCCATCATCAAGGAAGAGGAAGAACAGAAGATAAAAATGCATCTCTGCAGCATTTGGAAAGCACTGCCAATGAGGTTTTCTTGTTCTGACGTTATGCAAGTGAAGGAGAATTTGTTAGAAAAGATAAACCCACATGCTGCATGTGTTATTGTGTATTTGCCGTTCACTTCAATAGGCCTCCTTAGGGCCAGTCTACTCAAAGTGATATTTCAGATTTTGATTCAAGTTGGGGAGTTAAACCTCCTGTTAGCTTCTTATATATTTAATAGTGAGATATTTGCACTGAGTTCCTCGGTTTGCATACCTTTAGGAAAGGTCCTATACTTTCTGTTGGATATTTTATTTTATATTTCAGAGAATGTGACAGGAGGAGCTGGGACACACAAGGTGGGTGGGAACACCCAACATTCCTACAGTATGTGCACTAAAGTGGAGTCAGGAACAGGGGCGGACTGACAACTCATGGGGCCCCCGGGCAATAGGGGATCTTGGGGCCCCTGTGTCCTTGCCCAAACTCAAAAAAGCCTATGAAAAAGGTACCAGGGGCATCTCATGGGGCCCCCTACTAACCCCAGGCCCTCGGGCAGTGCCCGAGTTTCCAAATGGTCCGTCCGCCCCTGGTCAGGAATTATACCAGGAAGATCTTTCTGTAGAAGAAGACATATCACACTAGGGGCCTTAAAAAGTTCCTGTACTGAGGGATGCTGATAAGGAGGTATAGCCGGCCCTCCTGTACCAGACCCGGGCCCCATCATTTCAAAAGAGGGGTCTGAATATTGTTATAAATGGTGTAGTGCTATACCATTTATAACAATATTCACTGTTTTTTCACTCATGAGGAGAGGATAGGGTGTTAGCAGCTACCCTTAACATCTTTATATAGCAGCGCAGGGGGATTATATATATTTATCTATCAAAAGAGGGGTCTGGACATCTGCTGATTAAGAGGGCCAGCTGCGCTGCAGGAGGATTGGTTCTATTATCTGTGTCCCCTTCCACCTGCTGTTGGGCACCCTGTGTGACCACCCTCCTCTGCAGTGGTGAGGGTGGTAAGCAGTATCGATCGCTCCTGTGTCCATTCTTCACTAAAGCATAGTAAACATAGTTTACTATGCTTCAGTTTGCCAACAAACAGGAAGCCGTTCAGAACAGAGCGTGTCCTAATCATTCATTGTACAGTGCAGCTGAGGCTGCAGAGAAAGGGACTGATGAATCTATGTCCTCAGTCCCTTTCTCTGGCTCAAATATGAGACATCAGGGCTCTGTTCAAACTCCTGTTATTTCACCAAAGCACCCAACCCCCCCAAACAGGGCAGTAAAAAAAAAAAAAAAAAGTAAAAATAAATAAATACAATTTTTCAGACAGCATTTGACAGGCGTTAAGGAGTCATGTTGCACTAACGTACCGCAACCATTTTGCACGCAGTTGCGGGGCACGTGCAGAGCAGCACTATTCAATTAATTAGGTCTTGTTCAAAGAGGGTTTAGTTTCTGCAATTGCTGCAAAGCATAGCATCGCAGCCATGACATTTTAGCAAAAATATAATTTGGGGCCCTGTGATTTCTAACAGCAGTCCTGCTTGTACTCCATCTATAATTAAAATATCACTTTGCTCCATGCACACGGGGCATTTTAATAACGCTGGTAACGTTAGCTGTGTAATGTCACGTTAAAAACTTGCGTTTTTCAGCATTTTTGCATTAACGTTTAGCTGCGTTTGCATTTTTAGCATTTTTTTTTTTTGCTCAAAAAAATTCCAAAAACACGGTTTGCCGTGTTTTGCTGCGTTAGAGCATTTTTACAGCTAAAAAACTCCTCTAGAAACCCACTAGTTCTGGGGTTTTTCCCCTGCCAAAAAATGTTGATTACAGGTCTATGTGTGCATGGACATCTAGGATAACTTGCTGGGGGTTTACTGGCTGTAAAAAGAAACACCAAAAGCCAAAAACAGCCGCTGTAAAAACGTCCCGTGTGTACTGTACCTTCTCAGAATACAGAGCACCTCAGAATGTAAATGGAGCATCTGCATACAAAGTCTGTCAATCTATTTACAAATGTGATCAATAGGTTGGGAAGTGTGTGTGTGTATGGGGGGGGAGGGGGGTACTCACTTTTCATTAATAACTGCAGGTCCACTTTAACTATCATGAGGTTTAAAGGCACATTAGATAAATCTACAGGTAAAGTGGAGACTTCCTTTAACCTCCCTGGCGGTATTCCCGAGTGTAGCTCGGGGTAAAATTTCAGTACCACAAGCGGTATCCCCGAGCTACACTCGGGCTTACCATGCGGCGTTGCTCAGGGATTCCCTGCAGCACTGACCTTGTCCTGCGCTCCCGCGATGTGTCCCCTGCAGCGTCCCCGGCCATCTCCTCCGGCCGATGCCGGCATCCGGCTTCCGTGTTCCAGTCCCTGTGACGTCGGGACGTACGGGGGACGGAACCGGCGGCAAATTTGAAATTTTTTAAAAATGTAATTTTTTAAAAAATTATTATTATATAGTAAAACATTGCTGTTTCAATGCATTTCACATATATTTTGTCCCTACTGCTTTGTCCTGCGCCCTGCCTACATTTTGACTGTTCTTTCTGCCTGGAAACTTAGAAAAGTCCATGGCGTCCAAAAAGCGTCCCTTTACGTCAAAAGCGGTTTTAGATCAGCTAGAGAACAGCGATAGTAAATTAGAACCACTTGCAGAATTGAGTGATAATGATTCGTGGGAGAAATTCGTCATCAGACACTGAAAACGATTTTGCGACTTTGCTCAGCGATGTGCGAATTTGCCTCTGTATTTCAAATTTCAGTGTTTTCGGTTTGATTATATTATTGAATTAAATTTATTATATTATTATTTTTTATGATTATTAATTAAATTATAATTTATGATTTCATGTTTCAAGTTTTATCATATCCGGAATGTTTACTAGACTCTTGTTCGGACAGATTTCAGTGAGTTATTCCTAAAAATTACAGCCTACAATAAAAAACTACATATTTCCATGCAAAAAAATGGTACCGCTTTCAGCACCAAAAATCGGAAATAATCTTACCGCTAGGGAGGTTAAGAAACATCTAGTAAAATTAACCTAAACTTGTTTGCCTTGCCGCTACATGTAATGTAAGTCATGTATTAGTAGACTATACTTACAATCCACATGCTGTATGTCATTTATGGCAGGTATTATGCATCCAGCTCCATCTGGGAATACTATTATTGCACATGGCCATCTCCATTGTGTCTCTTGAGTATTGCATGTTTTCACGTCAGAGAATTGTAAGGCATCAAGTATCTGTGCTGTGGAATCAGCAGGGTCATGTTACTGTATTGGGCACATGGTTCTAATATCTGTCTTATTCCACAGAACTGGAAGACTGAATCATAAATCTTGATGCTTGTTCCCCTGCAGGAGTGTGCCAGACCTATTCTTATCAGTTAGACCTAGCTGGATGTTGTGATTTATAATGCAGGAAATTCAAGTCCATTATCAAGTCCCACAATATAGGTCCATTCATGTTTATATTCCTGCAGTATACCATGCATCCATTTCAAATTGAATGTACCTAGTTCCCATCTACTGCATGTAGACAAAGGATCTTTATTTATTACAGGTACTTATATAATGCTGATCATTTACGCAGCGCTTTACATATATATTGTACATTCACATCAGTGCCTAACCCTCACAATCTAAGGTCTCTAACTTACATTCATACACAAACTAGGGCCAATTAACCTACTGGCATGTCTTTGGAGTGTAGGAGGAAACTGGAATACCCAGAGGAAACCCACACGGGCACAGGGAGAACATACACACTCCATGCACGTGGTGCCGTGGTTGAGATTCAAACCAACGACCCAAGTACTGTCAGGTGGAAGTGCTAACCATTTATTCACTGTGCTGCCCACATTAATGTGCTGACATCTTGTTCTCAAAAAAAATAAAAAATAAAGGCTAGACAGTTTCTGGCACTCTCACAATTGAACGTGCCCACTTTCCCTAATATTGATCCATAGCACAGATTATGCAGGAGCACATGAAGAAACGCCTAAGATGTAGTCTTAACCAACCTGATTCCAATCTATTTATGTGGGACATGTTTAACCACTTCTCGTACAGCCCATGTATATAAACGGCCAGACGGGAGTAGTGCAGGGGCGGGTGGCCATTTATAAACGTCCTCCCCGCTCCCTGGGAGCATGCAGCAGCGCGATCCGGTTCCCGATGTCTCCTCCGGACACAGCAGAACACCGATCATTGTACAGGACCTCTGTGTGAGATCCCGATCATGTGATCACTGATTGGTCAATCAGTGATCACATGAATAGTAGTAAGTACGATGTCACTTCTGACATCATTGCTTACTACATGTGAATTCTGTGAATGATCACAGAGGTCACATGGTGCAAGGCTATTCACAACAGCCTTGTACCATGTGACAAGCTGTGGCCAATCACAGCTCACACAGTATTTCTCAATGGCTGCAAGAATGCAGCCAGAGAGAATGAGAAATAAAAAAGAAAAATTATAATTTTTGGTTATAAACTAATTTGGGTTTTTTTTTTTTTTTTTACTAAAAGGATAATTGAATACATTTTGGCCAAGATTTATGAAGAAAGATTATTTATTTGCAAAAGTTTATAAGAAAAACACCTTTTTTGAAAATTTTTGGACTTTTTCATTTATATAGCAAAAAAAAATAAAAATCCCAGTGGTGAATAAATAACACCAAAATAAAGTTTTATCTGTCTCGAAAAAATTTGTATGTGTACAGTGTTGCATGACCGCGCAATTGTCATTCAAAGTGTGATAGCGCTGAAAGCTGAAAATTGGCCTGGACAGGAAGGGGTGAAAGTGTCCGGACTTGAAGTGGTTAAAGCAGTCTGTCCTCTGCCAGGAGTACAGTAAGCACGAGCTGTGTGATGAAGCATTCCCAGGGGTGTGTCCATGACAGCCTGGGCCTGAATAATGCTGCTTGTCGTTCTAGGACAGATGGCAGCACAAGAAAGAGGCATACCTCCCAACTTTGTGAAATGGGAAGGAGGGACACGTTATAGCTAGACGAGCAGAACGAAAACATTTGTTTCATTTTATTTGCTATTTCACCGTTTCTATACCGTGCAATTTTACACCTTCCTGCCCAGGCCATTTTTCAGGTTTTAGCGCTCTCACACTTTGAATGACAATTGCGCGGTCATACAACACTGTACCCAAACTAAAATTTTATCATTTTCTTCACACAACTAGAGCTTTCTTTTGATGGTATTTAATCACCGCTGGGGTTTTTATTTTTTGCTAAATTAACAAAAAAAGACCAAAAATTTTGAAAAAAAAACACATTTTTCTTTGTTTCTGTTATAAAAGTTTACAAATAAATAATTGTTCTTCATAAATTTAGGCCGAGATGTATTCTGCTACATGTCTTTGGTGAAAATAACCCAAATTAGGATGTATTTTTTAGTTTGTAGGAAAGTTATAGAGTTCACAAACTATGGTATAGATCTGAATATTGATCAATCCTGAAG